>NC_141037.1:28760000-28895000 GCF_052040795.2 Danio rerio
GCGGTTTCTATACATATCAGGGGCAGACAGTTGAACCTTTAAATCAGCAATCTGTCTCTTTAAGTCAGCAATTTCAGTTGCTTCTACATCACTTTTAATTTTTGGAGTGGCTGTAGTTTGCATGGCTGTAATCTGTGCCTGTAACTCAGTGACAACATTTCTCAGCTCACTCACTTCATCTGGTTTTGCATTTTTTTTCTTTTCTTTCTGGCTTAAAGGCTTTTGCAGTGCAACAACTTGAGCTTGAAGTTCACACACTTGCTTTGCGAGAGATGTGTCAGTTTGATCATCCTGCATTTCACATTGGTGGGCAGATATCTGGTGAGCTGACAGTCTGAATTTCGAGGGGGCAGAATAGTGTTTATTTAGCCCTAAATGTTTTCTCATTCTTTCTTCTTTAGAGGCATTTTTATCTTCTTCTGTACGGATGAGAACTACTAATTCTGCAAATGAAGGAGGAGTGGCTTTTCTCCTTTCTAATTGAAGGTTAGCAATGAGGGAACTGTCCCAACAGCCGCGACAAAACTGCTTTAGAAGATATCGGTTTCTCTCTTCTTCAAATATCCCACCTCGTCGAATAGCTGTGCTTAAGAGTACTTGTAATCTGTGCAGGTAAGTTGAAGGCTTCTCACCATTGTTTTGGAAGCTATTCATAAATCTGGCTAATAACTCATCTCCGTCTTCTACAGAGCCATATACAGACTCCAGCAATTCCAGATATACTGCAGGTAAACTGTTAGGTGAGACATGTTTAACAATATCTGCAGCAGGGGGAAGCAGACTGTCTATGATTCTTCTGGCTCGATTTAAGTCAGATATAGAAGGATCTGTCAGTAGGAGATCAACACTGGCACGCCAAGTGTCAAAGTCTGGCTCATTAACAGGTCTAGGAATTTTTCCAGAGAAAGATCGGAGGCGAAAAGAGGTATGGTGCATTGGAGCTGTGTCATTTGTGCGGACAATGTGCTCAACTACTACCTTTTGCACGCTAGGAGGATCAATTATATCCATGGTAAGTGCTGGATGGGATGACACTGTTACTGTGGGTTTAGTACTTCTATGGTTAAGGCTTTCCTTGGACAGGTTTTTTGAATTTGTTGATTCAACTTCATGAAATGGTAAAATTCTAGATGAAGGAAAAGCTGTTTGTTCAGTAATCATACTTTGTGATATGACTGGGGACAGCAGTCTATTTGGTGAACTGACTGTGCTACGATCAAGTATTTGAGAACGTGCTGCATTTGGAAATTCAAGCTTTTTATCCAAAACAGGTAGTGACTCAGCATGAGAAGGACCAAATTTAATCTTCAGTAACTCTGTTTGGAGTACTTCCTCAATGGATTTCCCACTAAAACTAGCAATGTTTTGCAATTCCTCCAGATATCCATTAGTAGCACTATCACTAGCAATATGGGGGTAAACGCAGCTTAAAGCACGTACCATGAAAGTGGTACTTGGGTTTGACATACTAACTACAGTTAAAGGCAAAAGAGGCATCAATGTTTTCATCGCGGAGTTATGTGTAAACTCTATGATAGCATGTCGATGAAACTCACAGTCAGGGTCATCAATTAGAAGATGTCGGTTAATACTTCCATATCTTAAAAGCCATGACTCTAAATCTGAGTCTGTCTCAGTCAGTGTCATTCCACCCACAATCACTGTTTTTGAGATATCTACATTCTCTTTTTCTATGATATCCATGACGTTAAAGTTCTCTCCGATTTGTAATATTTATAGTGAACTCGAATACTGTAATTAGACGCTGTTGTTGCAATCTCTCTCCTGGCTGGCTCTCGCCACTTTTTGGTATGTAACCCTCGGTAGACAAATGTATTATAAGATTTAATCAATGGACCAGATGCTCAGAAGTCTAAATTCCTCCAAAGAGAGAGAAGATACAACAACAGTGAAGGACTCGGACACAGAGGTAAGAATATTAAAAGATTGTATTGTAAAATGTTCACAGAAATATATATAAAAATAAATAAAAATAAATAAAACAAATTCTAGATTTTTTCACACTTATCTAATGACCTCAATCTTATTTACACTCTCTAATAACACTTCTCTTTCTTCACAGGCTATATCACTAATAAGGTAAGTTAATATTGTTGTTTTTCTGTTTTTCTATTGTTAAGGCTAATATTATATTTTGGTTACTATTATAACAATAATATAATATTAATATGCTAATAACAGTACTATATTAAAGGTTTGCAAGTGTAAGTTAATAATACAATATTAAAATTGTATTATTATTTAACATATAATCAAGATTTCCCTTCTTAAATCAGTTAACCTCTCTCTATAAAGATTCAAAAATTTCAACGAATGAACACTCTAAAGGAACAATGTACAAATAAAATAAAAATGAAAATAAAACATTCACTTAAAACATTTCAAAATGTTCCAAAAGTCCAGTAAAGGTGATAAACTTTCAAAAAGATTCTTTTGCAAAACAACTAGGTTGCAAATTCAGTTCCAGAGATCCAGGATGTTGCACTTGTGAGTGTGTTGTAAATTTACACTCCTACCATGACGTTGAATAGGTTTTACTTTGTATCTTTTCAACAGGTGTATCCAAAGAATCCACTTAATGGGAGGCTCGCCAGTCCAACTCCACAATTAGACATGCCGATGGAAGTTGAGACAATCCAAATCCAGAAAAAGTTCAAACTTCAATTAATTCGAATCCAGAGCAGATCACATCCAGCAACTGACGTCAATAGAACATCTCACCGATGAAAAATCAGAAGAAGATGCACAAACGAACAAAACCAAGGAAAAGAAAAAAAAACCTGGCCTTGAAAACACAAGGCCAAAGAAACCATTAGCATTTTACAGTGTATGCATTATCTCAGCTAAACACATTTCTAAATAAACAGCAACAGTAAATAACCATGTATATGCTTCTCTCTGCTGAATTTCTGTGTTTTTCCTATTTCTCTCTCCTATTTGGCATTTTCTTTTTACAAATGACAGCATTTTACTTAAACTTTCTCACTTAAACTTTACACAATCACTTGTATAATACTCTGTATAATACTTTGTTTTTACTAGACCAAACAAATGGTTAATTAATGAAACACATTTTTCGACACTAGTTTAAATCATGTTATAATGAATACAATAATAAATAATAAAAACACAAACTCACCAAGGAAATCATTCAAAATCAAAACGAAACAAACAGGAAAACTCCAGGTGGCACTCGTGTGCAGATTTCACTCTCAGAGACAAATCTTGTCTTTTTTCTCTCAATCCTTCATTAAAAATATATGATTGAAATCATGTCAGCATCTTATTAATGGTCAATTTTCACAATTAATACGCATTAAACATTAAAAGATGTAAATCTAATAGTTATATTACTGTTATTAATATAACAACTTACATCTCTGCTTTCCCTTGCGAACCCTGAATCACCATAGCAACGGTAAACACAAGCTAACAGACAAGCGAGATTTGTTATTGTTTGGAAAAGCTGATCTGCTGCTATAGTGTAAGGCACGATGATGTCATTCTAAAGCACTATTCCCTTGAATGCTGTATAATACTCTATTATAAATTATTTATATAAGTAAATAATTTTAATGTATATTATTTAATCGAGTATTCTGCCAATGTTTTTCCTTATATTTCTATTTGCTCTATTGCTGTATACTACCCACTAGTAACCTGGGTTACACTCTCATTTAAAATAATATTTTCTATTGGATGCTTCTAAATATTATATTTGTGCATATACATTAGATTAGGAATTACTAAAGCCAAATACAGAGCTAATCTACCAAAATAATAAAGTAAATAATAAATAATAGAGTAGCCTAAATTTAAGTCAGGGAAAAATCAAGAGAAAAAAGAAAAATCTATCAAACTTTGTTGAAATAGTTTTTGAAACATTTAGCTTGAATCTAAATGTATAATCTATTTCTAAAGATGTTCAGTGACTAAAATATTACTTAAATAAATATATCTGTTTAATAAATTATTTTTTTTCAAATACACCAAAAATACTGTATTTAATTTATATTCAATGGGTAATAGATAAAAAAAACATACGTTTTTAAAATTGGGTGTACCCATTTACGCTAAGCACCACACACATGCACGCACACACGCACTCGCGCACACGCGCACACACACACACACACACACACACACACACACACACACACACACACACACACACACACACACACACACACACACACACACACACACACACACACACACACACACACACACACACACACACACACACACACACGAAGTCAGAATTATTAGCCCCCCTCCTTTGAATTTTGTTTTTAAATATTTCCCAATATTTTTTCTTCTGGAAAAACTCTTACTTGTTTTATTTCAGCTAAATAAAAGCCATTATTAAACTTTTTAACACCATTTTAAGGTAAAAATTATTAGCCCCTTTAAGCAATTTTTTTTCCCGATAGACTACAGAACAAACCATCGTTATACAGTAACTTGCTTAATAACCCTAACCTGGCTTGTTCACTTAATTCACCTAGTTAAGCTTTTAAATGTCTCTTTAAGCTGTATAGAAGTGTCTTGAAAAATATCTAGTCAAATGTTATGTACTGTCATCCTGGCAAAGATAAAATAAATCAGTTATTAAAATTATTATGTTTAGAAATGTGTTGGAAAAATCTTCTCTATGTTAAATAGAAATTGGGGAAACAAATAAACGGGGTTTGATAATTCAGGGGTGCTAATAATTATAACTTTCGATATATATATATATATATATATATATATATATATATATATATATATATATATATATATATATATATATATATATATATATATATTATATAGTAATGTTTTAAGGATCTTTTTAAAAATAAATAAGTACACATTTGATGTCTGCAGCATAACACATGCATAAAAACAAAGAAAATGCACAAACTTCCATTCAAATCCCCAAAATAACTCAGAAAGTGCCTGACTGCAGCAGAACTGCACCTCCACTCCATCTTGCTTTGCTGCACTCTCTTTCACTACTGAATAAAAACTCTTTGATGTTCTGCAAATTCCTACATTTCATTACAGCAGCCCTCCCTCCTTCAACCACGGCTCTTAAAAGAGTGTCTCTTCCTCTCCTCGACTGTCCTCGCTCATGCCACAGTTTTAGGAGACTCTGATGGAGTGCAACTCTCAGTGGGCTCTAATAATTCATTTGCCGTCTGCGTGTGATGTGATGCCGCTGTCGGATTCATCACCTGAATTTGACCTGATGGAAGTGTCCTCAATCAGGCCTCATCAATCTCTTCACACGGTTTTTCATTTCTGTGTCGCTCTCTTCAAATGCGCAAGACAATCAGCCATGCTTTTACAAGGTATGAAGGGCACATAAACAAACGACACATTCCTTAATACTTCAGTAATATTGTAGGCTAACATGTCTAATCTCATCACTGCGGCTTATGTAACAGAGACGTTCTTCGAAACCACTTCAGACCGTCTCTGCACTTAGACAGAAGAGGATCAGGAGAAGAGCACAAACAACAACTGCAAGCGGAAAAACCATCATGTCTAGGGGATGTTTTGGCTTTTAATCAATACATTTAAAGTTATTTTATGCAAACTGGAGGCATATGATCAGTCCAGTAAATGCTAGTGTACAGCATTTACACACCATACACAAGAATTAGACAAAATGTCAACAATTGTGTTACTGGTATTTACACAGCCAATGTCAGTTTTCAGATCACTCGGTTTACGCTTCTCAATATAACATTCAAAAGTTTTTTTTTATTCAGCCAGAATGTTTAACAAGAATGATCACAAGTAAAGCTAAAAATTATGTTAATCCAACAAAAGATTTCTATTCTAACCAATGCTGCTTTATGATCTTTTTTTACATCAAGAAATTATGCACAATTGTTTTTTAAAAATCCAATTATTAGAAATACTATGTGTGTGTGCAATTGCACTGAACATTTTCACAGTATGTCTGATATTTTTTCTTCTAGAAAAGTCTTATTTGTTTCATTTCAGCTAGAATAAAAGCAGTTTTTAATTTTGTAACAAACATTAAGGTCAAAATTATTAGCCCCTTTAAGCTATATATTTTTAAAATTGTCTACAGAACAAAACATTGTTATACTATAACTTGCATATTTATTCTAACCTGGTACATACATAACCCTTACATACATACATACACACACACAGATATATACACACATACATACATAGATACATATACACACACACATACATACATACGCATGCACGCACACACACAATCATTTTTCTATGTATTATTCTATTAATTATCTTTCAGTGTAACAGATTTATGCAATTGTATAAAAATAACACTTTTAATCCAACTATACAAATTAGTTTTGTAATTTATACAAATTTTAAAACAATAAGTACATTTATTACAAAATATGCAAAGCAGTTTGATGCCAAGTGGGTAAAACATTGAGGTTTTTAGTATAAGAACAAAATCAAATTTTAAAATTGAAAGTTCATTAATATGTTGACGCTTTCATGTAACCCTTAAATAAAAACTTTTACATTTTTCCCCGCAAGTATTTGTTTTTTTTATGTGCCAGTCACCAGCAGCATTTTTGATGCTTTTCACCTAAATTTCACAGCCTTCTGAGAATATTCTGCTATGAGCATTAATATATCAAAATAAACAACTGAGCCTCTGCTTTTAAACAAACAAAATATTTGTTCCATTTCACATGCTCATGTTTTATCAGCGCTTGAAAGCAGATGAAAGAGATACGGTAACAAATGACTTTTGATCCAAATATGCCTGACAAACATTACAATGAATTACATATTTGTTCCTCTTATCAGGCAAAAAATGTATGATAGCCTTTTTTTTACAGATAAAAATATAATTAGCATACATTCTAATGAACAGACAAAATGGTTTAGTATTATTCTGATACTTAAAAAAGCCCATATTGACCCCCAGCTGACTGCAGTGTTTGGGGTTCACTCTCATCCATCAGTGATGTGTGTGTTATTGGGGTCAGCGGGGCCGTCAACATCACGTCCGTTTCGCTCTTCTGATCTGATTGCGTCCCTTTAACCACAGCTGCCCCCCACAAGCCTGACCTTTCACCCCTGACACGCACAAGGCCAAGGCCAAGAGGGGTCACCACCGCCTCCTTCCCCTCGCAACCAAACCGCATCTGAGCCCCGAAGCGAGAGCCATGACAAGAAGACCACAGTGACGGTTTACCGCAAACTCTTGCAGCTCCCAAAACAAAGAAGCCTCACGCTAGTTGGACAGAGCTAACAGTCCAGTCATCCAGATGAGCATCCACAACGCATCTCTCTGACAGGTGTGGGCGCTCGCCGTTTGACAGCGGACAGTTTGAGAGAGGCTGGAAACGTGACAAGAGCTTCTGGGGAGGTGATGGGGAGAAAACTACTGGATAAATATGCAGATTTTTTGCTGAAGTAAATTTGGTTGTGCAGTCATGTAGTTAAACTGAGCCCAATTGTTAAATGTTAGATGCATTTTTGAAATATGATTTAAAAAGAAGTCAATGTTGCTGTATTTCTTCGTAAAAAATGTATTTATTATTACAATTTTAAATAGCTATTTACTTTAATATATTGTAAAGTGCAATTCATTCCTGTGATTCAAATTTTCAGCATCATAATATCAACTGTCTCACGATCATTCAGAAATAATAGTAATATGCTAATCTGATGTGCTAAAATTAGTTTAACTACTACCATTGTTAATAGTTTGTGGACATTTCTTGGTTCCGGATATTTAGTAATTTTTTCCCCCAAAAAAGGTTGCATAAAGGTTGCATTTAATTTTAGAATTTAACATTTAACAGTATGTGTACTTGACATGGACTTGCCTAAGATCATCTTTGATTTTATAAGGTAACTATATGGGTTAATGATAGTTCAAGGTTCAAGGATAGCAGATTTCCTGTAATGCAAAGGCTTAGACAGTTGTAGTCAAAATTATTATTATTATTATTTTTTATTATTATTTTTTTTTATATTTTGCAATATGATGATTAACAGAGTGAGGAAATTTTCACAGTATGTCTAATAATATTTTTTCTTCTGGAGAAAGTCTTATTTGTTTTATTTCGGCTTGAATAAAAGCAGTTTTTAATAAAAAACAAACCATCGTTATACAATAACTTGCCTAAATACCCTAACCTGCCTAGTTAGCCTAATTAACCTTGTTAAGCCTTTAAATGTCTCTTTAAGCTGTATAGAAGTGTCTTGAAAAATATCTAGTAAAATATGTGCTGTCATCATGGCAAAGATAAAATAAATCAGTTATGAGAAATTATTTATCAAAATTATTATGCTTAGAAATGTGTTAAAAAAAGTCTTCTCTCCGTTAAACAGAAATTGGGGAAAAAATAAACAGGGGGCTAATAATTCAGGGAGGCTAATAATTCTGACTTCAACTGTATGTATGTCCATATGTTAGTAATATAAGATCAATAAAGGCTATATAACAAGTGATGGTAAAGTTTGTGTGTGTGTGTGTGTGTGTGTGTGTGTGTTAGTGTGTGTGTGTTAGTGTGTGTGTGTTTGTGTGTGTGTGTGTTGAAATACTGCACCTCCTGGTACATATGTTTGCTCTTCATGGCCAGATCTTGCTGTTCTGGGCTGTAGGTGTAGATGGCAGAACGGTACTGTGTGCCATGGTCATTCCCCTGTGCCATTCCTAAAAACACACAATCATGCTTTAGAACACTTTAAACACTCACACCTTAAGAATCTGTCACATTATGCCAGTCTTTCTAATTATTTTTTCTGCAATTAGGACGATGCAATCGATTCTGCTGCAATGTCACAAAACACAAAAATGAAATAATTCAAAGTATAATTTAAAATAGCAGACTTTAAAACATTTTCCCATCTTAATATCTGAAAATATATCTGTTTTGCAGTATTTCCCAGTCATTTTTTCATTCCAATGAATTAGATTTTTTTTCTGCAGAACTGGATGTCGTCCATCTTGCCTTTAGCTCTGTGTGCTGTGCCTTCTGTAGCTCCTCTTTTCAAATGCCAAAACTCTGTGCTCTGATTGGCTGATCTTACAAAGTGGCAGAGCAACAGTCACTGACCTTCCCTGTGACCCTGAGGCCGGTGTGTCACCACAGTTGCCAAACACATCCTTACGCCAAATTACACTGGAGAACTGTTCCAGAATGAAGTATTTGGGTCCTTCATTACCTCTACAAATCACTGAATATACTACACAGTGAGAATATCAAACCAAAACTTCACCATCTGCAAACCAACAACGCTGGACAATACTAGACTTTTAAAGTTCTTCACGAATTGAAGGGATCGTTCATCCAAAGCTGAAAATTCTGTCATGATTGACTAACCTTCCTATTGTTCCAAACCAGTTTGACTTGAACAGAAAGGATGATATTTTGATGAAAGCTGGAAAGCTGTGACCGATGACTTCTATTATTGCAGTGGTCCCAAATATTTTTATCACAGCGGACCGGTCAATGCTTGACAATTTTACCTGAGACAATTTTCATTTATTTTTATTAAATAAATTTTTTTTGGCAGGGGCGGGGGGATGTTTATCCTTAATGCATAGGATAGTAAAAAGCATTGACGGGAAAGCATGGGGGGCATAGAGAGGGGATGGATCGACAGAGGACCTTGAGGTGGGAACCGAAGTCGGGTCGCAGAGAGCACTGGCATGCATGTGTCAACGCACTAATCACTACTTTACTGGCACAGACCCAAAGACATCAGTTTTTTTTTCCATATTTTGCTTGCTTTTGGTTTCAATTTTGCAATCTAAGTGACTAAGATATAACCAAGACAATATGGTTATTTTTCAAAACAAAAGATTTTTTTCAAAACAAAAGATCATTTAGACTCGGATAATAAATTAAACCGAAATAAGAGTGACTTCATGTGCGGCCTCATACCAATTTATCCACAGATCGGTACTGATCCGCAGCCCAGGGGTTGGAGACCACTGCATTATAGTATTTTTTTTTCTTCTATGGAAGCCAAGGTTAAAGGTTTTCAGCTTTCTGCAAAATATCTTATTTTGTGTTTAACAAGAAAGAAACTGTTGTGGACCTACTTAAAGATTAAAGAATAGGATCCACTAATACCCCACATACTTTTCTCTTGCATTTCAAGAGAATAAAACGTTTAAATTGGGGGTCAGCAATCTTAGTCAAGGAGGGCCAGAGTCCCTGCAGGTTTTAGCTCCAACTTGCCTCAACACACCTGCCTGGATGTTTTAAGTATACCTAGTAAGACCTTGATTAGCTTGATCAGGTGTGTTTGATTAGGGTTGGAGCTGAAATCTGCAGGACACGGGCCCTCCAGGAACAAGTTTGGTGACCACTGGTTTAAATTAAGGTCAACCATACAATAATTTTTTATCTTACGCCAGACTTTATTTAATTGATCAAACATTACGTATAAATGGAAATATACGCTGAACTGTGCAGTATTAAGATTCCAAATAAACATTTAGCATTTTAAAATATTTAGAAATCAAACGTATTTATGGCAAACTTGATGATCCTTTAGATATTATTCCAATATTTTGATTTGATCCTTTAGAAATATTTTGTTTAAATAAAATAATTAACAAATAAAAATAATTAAATAATAAATTAAATTAATCAAATAACTTATGATAATACTGGTTTCCCAGGGATGGGTTGCGGCTGGAAAGGCATTCGCTGCCTGAAAAAAAAAACGTGCTGGATAAGTTAGCGGGTCATTCCTCTGTGGCAACCCCAGATTAATAAAGTGACTAAGCCAAAAAAGAAATGAAGGAATGTATGTTTAATACTGGGCAACATGGTGGCTCAGTGGTTAGCACTGTCGCCTCACAGCAAGAAGATCACTGGTTTAAGTCCCATTTAAGGCATTTCTGTGTGCAGTTTGCATGTTCTCCCCGTGTTCACGTGGGTTTCTTCCGGATGCTCCAGTTTCACCCACAGAGCAAAAACATGCTCAATAGGTGAATTGAATATACTAAATTGTTAGGTTGCAGCTGGTAGGGCATCCGCTGTGTAAAACATATGCTGGATAAGTTGGTTGTTCATTAGGCTGTGGCATCCCCAGATTAATAGAGGGACTAAGCCGAAAAAATGAATGAATGAATGAACTGTAGTGTATGTAAAATTACACTTTCTATTATATAGCAAAAGACTTTATTTTCATGTTAAGTGAGTTTAGTTAATTTGTTTAGAAATGCTGTTAAGCAATGCAATTCAGACATACTAAAGTGGTGTTGCTGTGTCCAAATATATCAAAACCTCTTACATCAAGGAGTTAAAAACAAAAAGGCAACCACGAGCACTCAGTGTACCCTAACAGAGACAGTGGAGGGCTTCTTTTTACAGCCTCCATCACAGCGCTTAGTTATTATTGATGATCCTCCCTGTTCGAGCTGAATAATACACAGAATCTCTCCTCTCTCACACACACAAGTGCACGCACACACATGAACAGATGTGTCGTCAGCACACAAACGGGCAGAAGCTGACTCCATAAATGTCACACACAGTCACTCTCTACCGCAGGAAAACTATTTCTGTTAATGCAGAGGTCAAGAAGCGTCACCCTCTGCTTCAGAGCGAGGGAAGAAAGGGGAGATTTACTATGTGTACTTGTGAGGGAGTAAGCTAAACACTCATATGAAAGCACAGGCGCGCTCACACACTCAGCATCAAGCTGATAGACACCAATCCTCTAAGACAGATCTGACCAATCCAGACTTTTAAGATGTCAGCACATTTTTTGGCGGATTTGTTGTTGAAAAGGAAAAGATAGAAAGCATATATTTATTAGTTTTCAGGTTTTGGCAGGAAAGAGCTTGTGGACTTAGTTCTGAAGTAACAAGATTTTTTTGCACTCAAAACCTGACAAACACAATCTTAAATCAATGAGGTTACAAGTAGACATACAAAGCCAGTTCTAACGTTGACCAAAAAAAATCTAATATTTGCTGGTAATTACAGCATAAAAAGAGATTTATACATTTTATTTTTAAATAGTCCGATCATTTTTGACAGGGAACACCATACGTGGTTAACCAGATTTTTTTTTTAAATTGCAAAAAAAGTACCAAAATATCCCCAAAATTTGAGAAGTAGCTATAACCAGGGTTCGCAAATTCTGTAAAAACAAATCCCAGGGTAAATTTGAACTGAAAACAAAGACTAAATAATACTCAGACAATTCTTATAAGTGACTTATTAATTCATACTGTACACTAGAGGGCACCCTTGCTCAGAAAGTCCTTGAGAAAGACTCACAGTAGTTCAAAACACATTAGCTATGTTTCCATCCAAAAATGCAAATTAACTTCATGCGTAAAGCTGGAATATGCAAATAACGCAGCGTTTCTATCTAACGAGTCAAAGAGAGCAAAATAGTCACTTCCTGATGAACTGCCGCTCATCATCAACAGTAAAGACGAAATTTGCTGCGGTAGAAGAAGCTGTGTGAATCTTTTACTTTTAATAAATGACTTGTGCCACAGAAGACAATGTCGACAAGTAATGAACACATGGTGGCGTTTGAAGGCGTCAGACGTAGAGCACAGATACTCTTGACTATTCTGGAGGTAATTAATAATATAACACTAATAATGAAATGGATAATGGTTTTAGAATGTCTATAGCAACATTTCAGATGTTATACAACGTGTTCACAGCCTGCTGATTAGTCTATTCACACACATTTGTATCATCACATGATCTCTTATAACAAAATCAAATGACCTTTTTTAAAGTGCATGCTGGAATTTGTTCTGTAAAAGTGTTTCCATCATAGTTTATCTGCATATTTTCTTATCGAATAAAAGGTATATCCTATTTAGTTATGTGCATATGCTTTTTTATTCAAAGTATACCGCAATTTGGAAAAGTCTTTAGGTTTAAAAAGTTTTTAAAAGTCAAAATTTTCTGCAATACTGTTCCTAAAGTATGTGTACAACTGTTTATTGATGTTTTTTTGTTTTGTTTTTTAGGACAACAGAATCTCCAGCAGAAAATATATCTAAAGATGCTATTTTAAATTGCAAAAGAAATCTGTTTTTTAAACGAACGAATACAGTAGAAGTCTGACATGTTTACTCATCCAAAATGTTCTAAATGTTTCTCAAAATAAAATATATAGTGTTCAAAATGGAAAAAAAAAGTTTTAATTTTTTACCCGGACATTTAATAAGAATATATTATAGAGCAGTAATCATAATACAGTCATACCGCAAAACCCTGATATTTTTATCCAATGTTATCATACCATCAGAATCTTATAATGGCCCATGCCTAGCTTATATTAACCTCCAAAATGCGAATAAGAATAGGAGAATAAAAACGGAGCTATTGACTTTGCAGGACACCGCCTCTTACTTAGCTAAAAATCTGCGGTTAAAGAGTTTTAACAGATGAATCAAGAAAATCAACAATTGCCAAGGTGTATCTGTTCTTTAAAGCATATGTCTATGCTAAATGATAATTGCCTCCATCACCTGAAAAAAAACAACAACTTCAACTGGATTTTGTGATAAGAAGCCACACCAGTTCACAAAAGTGAGTTACATTTAATACCCAACTAATGTATGTATGGACAATATGTAGTACGTATGTATGGCTGTTGTTCTCATAAATGCTCATTTTTAATATTCTCTATTTAGTGTACTTGTTCCTTTTGTATGCAAAATTGAGATTGAAAATATGGCCTATAAAGGTACTGTGACACAATGTTACTGTGATTTCTTTTGGCTATGAAATTCGTGAAATAAAAAATCTTAGATCGCAACAGTTAAAATACACTTGGAGGTCACTATTAACATTGATTTATGAAACTAAATAGCACATTAATCTTAAATAACGTAGAGATTTGTGAAAACATGTCAATGCATAGTAAAATGATATATTATTTTCATTTTTAGGTGAATTAAAAGCGCCTTGCACCAAGCGAAGCCCGTGGCCTGACTCTGAAAATCTCTCCACGTCTTTTAGAAGCTCAATTTTACTGTCACACAAAATATTAATCACATGCACCCTGATGGCTCTAAATCTCAGTCTCCTGGTTTAACGCATCACAGAGAGAAGATTCAGGATGAAAAAAATAATACAGAAGAGGCTCAAATGTACCCTAAATAACACAAAACCGCACATGCGGAAGCTGTTTGCATTTTATAAAGAGAGATTGTGCTACTGTGTGTTTTTTTTTTTTTTTGCTAAGGTGAAGGAGTTCATCCACCTTGTGTGTGTGTGTGTGTGTATGTCAATGTGCATGTGCATGTTTGATGCTCTAGCAGGGTTTGGTGAGTGTGTGTGTGTTTGTGAATTTGAGTGTGTGTGATGTAGGCTCATATGGGAGTGTATGTGTGCGCCCTGTGGGTACGGTGAAGCAGTGTGCGTGCAAGAGCAGCCAACTAAGAGGAATGGTGCAGAGCCTGGACTATTTTTACACCTCTTATGTAACTCATACACACACACACACACACACACACACAACCTCTCACACTCGCGCGCACACAAAAATTCTTACACTAGCTTTACTAATAAAAACATGTTTTCAATGTGTAGTAAAAGCAATATGGTTTGTATGTGTGTGTTTGTATCTCTAGTAATTGACTGATGTATACAGGATTTGCACCATGAATAGAGCTAATTTGTAGATTGAACATTAGATCTATAACTATAAACAAATCTGTGGCAAACATACATCATTGCTATTGGTATTCATGGCCTAATGGGGAAAAACCGAAAAGAAAATTGAAGTGTTGTAGGCATGGCACAGTGGGTGATGCACATGCTCATGACAGTAAGAGCCACTTACAGAAATGCAGGTTTGAAAACATCCTGTCATTTTATGATCTCAGTGCTTTTCTCTCTGCCTATGTTTTCCTTTGAAATTTTCCAATCTGTATTTATTTTAATTTCAATTTAATTTAGGCAAACGCATGGAACGATATAAAACAAAACAGAAAATGTTGCTGTCTTAAACTAAATATTGTGTAACATTTTAATTTGAAATAGGTTTTATTGAATGCATTATCCAAACACTTAATTACTTTCAGCGCCTAAAACTGATTTTGTGGAAACAGTTATGATATAGATGTATATTTTCCTTTTTAAACAAAATGGTATTAAAATGAATAAGATTTTTTTTCATAATTATTTTTTCAGGGTTTTCACCCTAAATGGATAATGGATAGGACAGTAGAGAGCATTGACAGGAAAGCATGGGGAGCAGAGAGAGGGGAAGGATCGGCATAATACAGTGAGGTGGGAATCGAACTCAGGTAGCCGGGAGCACATGTGTCGAATGCACTAACCACTACACCACTGGCGCCGACAAAATAAATAAGATTTAATTAAAAAAAAGTATTCAATAATAACCCCATCTCCTTTTTTTTATAAAAACTAATGTAATAAAAATAATACTTTTTATTATTATTATTATTTTTACTATTATTTTTATTATTTATTTTTATAATAATATTAATATAATAATATATAATTAATACGATTTCTATTAATTGTACTGGGATTATTTTATTTTTTGAATGTTTGTTTCAAGATATCTGAATGATCAAAAACACAATCAGTATTAATCTGATTAATCAATAACTGTGATAGGTCTAATCTAATTAATGCATCGCTGCTGAATCAACTGATTAATTTATTATTTAAAAATTATTACTTAAAAATAAAAACAAAATAATAATAATAATAATAATAATATGATTTCTATTTATTGTATTGTGATTATTATACTATCTGAATGTTTGTTTTAAGATATTTGAATCAACAAAAAGCCACAAGACAATTAATCAATAATTGTGATAGGTCTAAACTAATTAAGGCATCGCTGCTGAATAAACTGATTAATTTAGTAAATACACAAGTTCATTTGGTCATGTTAAAAACATGAAAAATTAAAATCACATTTAAAATATGTACACCTTAAATGTACTTTGGACATGGGAAATGTGGCTTTGGAACCATATTTTAGTGGTATAAATATGTAAGTAAAAAAGTTCCCTTGTAAAACTCATGTGATTTTATTTGGAAAAAGGAAAATCGAGCATTTCTTCCATTTTTATGAGAAAAAGATACTTTGTGCATCTTCTGCATAGCAACAACATCAAGGCACACACAAAAATGATAAATATGCTTAAAAATAAGCTTTGTTTGTTTATTACTAAAAAGTTTATACATAGATCAATTCTAGCTCTGTTTCATCAAAGACCAGCATTTCTTCAACCGTTGCTCATCTACTCTTCATAAATGACCTTTGTCTGCCCCTCCCCCTGTAGCTGATTGACAGTCTGTAATGAGCTGCTCTTGTGTGGGAGGGGCTGGGGTCGAGGTCACCCCCCGAGAGGCACGTGCCCGTTGCAGACTGAACCCCAAAAAGATGAGGGGGGGGGGGGGGGGTCTTAATTTAGAAACACCCTTTTCTTTTTGTCCCATTTGGTGGCTTGTGTACAAAATGGTGTTCGTGAACCCAACAACCTTTGCTTTCATTGACAACTCAAGAGTGTTGCTGAAGGATTATGGTGATCCTGCAAACAGTTTGGGCACATAATTAGCTTGTGCATCGATGTTTCGCTTTTCAGGGTTCAATATACACAGCAAAGGTGTCAGTCACAGGTTACACAACGAAGGCAGGTGGAAAACAGGATTTAACGTTTTCAGGCCTGAGAGAATCTAGATCAGCCGCTATTTTCTGTAAACACAACGAGCGGCTGCGTCAGCCATCTTGTCTCTCTCTTCCATGAAGTGTGCGTTAATGCATCTCTCTGACGCAGCAGCAACATAAATACTGCAAATCTCAAAAAGAAAAACATGACACGATAAAGATGAAAGTGGTAAGACAGAAAAACGAGGACAAAGGAGGAGAGAAACCCGCCCTCTTGCCTTTCGTTGTTAGCGGAACGAGGGAACACGGATGGCGGAACGAAGAAAGTGACTAAGAGATAAAAGCGCAGGGTAAGAATGAGGAGTCACTGCGGAAATGCTGATGGGATGATGGTGAGGGGGAGCGAGAGATGGAGGAGAGAAGGAGCCAGGGATGGGGGAGGAGAAAAAGAGAGGAGAAGAGAGAAGATAAGATGTTGTTATCCTGTAGACAGACTGAGAGCCCTGAGGTCCACTGGGAATGGGGAAGGAGGGAGGGAGTCTTTCTTAAACAAGGAAGTAACAAACTGCTGAGCCGATCATGCGTGTGCATGTGTGTGTGTGTGTCTTCGCACTGCACTCCACTCTACGGTTTGCCACAGGCGATAGAATTGTTACACTGGCTTCAGTCATTTCCTGTTCGTCAAATCCATCCAGGAACCCAATTTTCCTTACTCGTGTCTCCTCACCCTCAGCTTCCTGTACTATCTTTGTCAGCACTGCCAGAAATGTAGCATGACGGCTTGAAATACAGCTTATATTTTTAGAAAAATGAGCATAGGGTATGAAGAAGCTGCCGCATGTTCGCAATACCATGACCTAAAGACTCTGCCAGAGCAAGTGTTGCTGGGTATGAGATGGGGGTACGAAGAGGAGCGTGCTGGGAGCATTTGATTGGCTGTGGATGTTGCCATCCAAGCTGTGATTGGGCGATTCGGAAATCATGCTGCTGAAAGCAGAACCCTTTGAACTGTGAGACAGCAGCTGAATACACAGGTCTTCAAGCATAACTGAAACAACCGTACACATACGCAGCCTATGAAACAGCACACAGTTACAATTGTACATACATGTAAAGTAATGACTAAAGCAACACATCAGTGTGAGCATTCGGGTGCGGACAAATGGAGTGTGCATTAAACATGCATGGATGAACAGCCTACAGAGACGTACTCGATCCTCAGCAGCCAATCGCTGCGCAGCGATCTGCGCCAAAAACACAATCTGACGCTTCTGTCACGCACATGGGCCATGCTTTTCATCGTGCTTCCCTACCCAAACTCCTGCAGGGTCATGAAACACGGCCTAAAAATGCCAAACGGTGCACAGTGACACACAATTTGCTTTAGTACATGATGAAATGCTGCTTGCAATGCACCTGTTAGATGAGCAAGCTTTCTACATGCTGAACACATTTTCTCATATCGATGCGTGTTTGTTTGTTACTAATTGATCATGATGGTCAAAATTGGTTTTCAATCAGTAGAGTGGGTCTATTTAGGATAAATGAGGGGATTTCCAAAAAGTGATTTCTTTTTTTAACTCTAGTCTATAATCACAAAATGTCCAGAGAAGTTGACTGGTGTACAAATATAAGACTTATGGAAGTCTTTAAATGACCACTCATGTTATTGAATCATCTCAATACACTGCCATTATGAGCTTCCTTAAAAAAAGCCTGAAAAATGACCACTCTCTATTTCAGAAGGGAAACTGGAAAAATCTAGGGGTGCCTTAGGCATCATCTTTGACAATGATGGCCTTGACATCTAAAAAAAAAAGGTAGAGAACCACTTATATTTTAGGGATCATTTTAATTTTGCAACATATTTAGACAAATACAGTCGTACATCAAATGTTCTGCTATAAGCAAAGCTTACATAACAGTACTACAGAAGATTAGCAGGCTTTTTATGAAGACAATAACAGATTTGTGTAGTAAAATGTTATAGTTATTTAGTTTTGTCTAGTCAAACATCAATAATTTATCACAATAAAAGGCTGCACTATATTTAAACAGCTAGTCTTTGTTTGCAATACCTTTTCAAGATGAAGTTATGAGTTATGTTAAAAACAGTTCATCTTTATTATAAATCTTGATTTGTGTGCCATTCTCTCTGTAAATCTGCTTTCTAAAAAGGGAAAAATAAAACTTATGCAAACACCCCCTTAAAATTAAATCAAGGGAATAGTTTATCCAATGATTGAAGTGACCTCATCATATAACCACTCTCATTTTGGTCTAAATCTGCTTCATATTCTTTTCTTCCTGTGAAATACTAAGAGTTACAATCCACAGACAATGAAAGACAAATAAAATGTTGTATAGACCACAATCTACTTCAAAAAGTCTTATTTTTTTCATTAAAAAAAATGGTTACATATGTTTGGACTGATTTGAGGGTGAGTAAATAATGTCAAGATTCATATTATGGCGGTGGACGATCCCTTTAAGACCAGCTAGTCAACCCACACACACACATCCGAGTCAATTTTGAAAACATATGTCTGTACATCCCCGATAGTCTCATAGGTAAAAAAAAAACAGCGCAGGGTAGATGTTTAATCACATCTGAAGGCCATTTCTGACAAATAACCCTGGCTCCTATGAGTAATTTTCTACGCTCTACTTTCTGGGGCGTTCTGGCTGACAGGGTGACGGTGTTCGGGTGACTTTTTAAAGTTCAGACACTTTCAGAACATGATGTGAATTAGAGAGCTGGCACAGAAGCGAACACACGGGGTAATCATGTCAGCTCTGATTTGACATCTGAAAGATTCAGAGTCGAAAACCACTCCACGGTTCTTAAAACCGCACTCCGACTCAGGTTTTAGGGGCGTGTCTTTTACTGGCAGATATATAGACATGCATTACTGATCCGCAAACCGTATTTGTGCACCTTCCAGAATAATAATAAAAAAGTGTGAAAGTTATTGCAAGGTCTGACTGAACAAACCGCAGACGTCATATAAACTATTCAAACTGAGACTGTAGTTCCACAGTCCAGCTGATGAAGGAGAGCCAAAAAGATGTGTGTGTGTGTGTGTGTGTGAGCGTGCGCACTTCAGGTCCTCAGGGTCAGGCTTTATGAATGTTTCAGAGGAGTGTCTCTTCCTCTCTTCTCTCTCTGTTTCAGGGTGACTGAACACTGAGAGCCAAACAACAGCTTCATGCTGCAGCCACAATGTTACATCAGAAAGACAGACAGACTGAAAGACAGACATAGCATGTAGATGGATGGGCAGAAACAGACAGACAGGTGAATTTAGAGATGGATGGACAGAGAAAGACAGAGGTATAGAAAGACAGATGAACGGACAGACCGACTGAACAATGGACGATAGATGGATACACTGAGTGATAGTAAGACGCATATACAGTTGAAGTCAGAATTATTAGCCCCCCTGTTTATTTTTTCCCCAATTTCTGTTTAAAGGTGAGCAGATTTCTTCAACACATTTAAAAGGGGCTAAAAATGTTTACCTTAAAATGTTTTTTTTTTTTTAATAAAAACTGCTTTTATTCTAGCCAAATAAAACAAATAACAAATATTTCTCCAGAAGAAATAATATTATCAGACATACTGTGAAAATGTCCTTGCTCTGTTAAGCATCATTTGGGAAATATTTAAAAAAGAAAATTCAAAGGGGGGGCTTATATTACTGACTTCGACTGTATAGACCGACAGATAGAACAGCCTGACAGACACACACACAGACAAATTAAAAATATGCAGACGGAAAGAAAGAGAGACTAGATAGACAAAGAATATACAGTAATTCAGGAGGATTTTAATTAACCTTTTATGTGGCCATTACGTTATTTTGTACAGAGTATGCTAAATTTATCAATTCAAAGTCTTCATTGTGTCCTTTTAGTGACAATTAAGCATGAATTAGTAGTTTTAAAACCTTATATATATATAATATATATATATATATATATATATATATATATATATATATATATATATATATATATATACATACATACATACATACATACATACATATATATCTATACACACACATATACATACATACATACATATATATATATAATATATGTATATATAATATACACACATATATTATTTTTCCACATTATGATTCCACATTTGTGAATAATTGTGTTTTAGCTAAACATTGCCCTGTCCTAAAAAAACCATACATGAATAGAAAGCTTAATTATTTAGCTTTTACATTATGTATAAATCTCGTTTAACCAAATTTGATCTTTATAACTGGTTTTCTGGACCATGGTCACATATAAAGGAAATGACAGATAGACATGTACACTGACAAACGCATCAATAAATGAATGGATGGATGGGTATACAGATGAAGAAAATACTGATGAACAAGGAAAGACAGATAATGTAGCTGGAAGAATATATAGGTGAATGGACAGACAGGCACACAGACAGACACGTGGAAACATTTATAAATTGACAGACAGACAGAATAAGAATCAGAAATCAACCAATTAACTTAATGGAGTGAATTCATTTTTAAATCTAATTGTATTCTGGGTTTCTTGGGGGTCTCATTTTTAGCCCTGGATTTGTGACAGGCAGCTAGGCTGATTAATTCTCAAATGAGCCCTTGAAGGACAACACAGACGGCAAATTTCAGCTGTGTGTTGGGTCTGTTTCTACTAGATTGGAGGAATAGGTGACGCTTGCACTAATGCACACACATCCGCGATGTCTCTTTCCCTCTCATGGCTGAATTGGTCTCAGACACATTAACATAGCCTGTCTGAGGCTGTTCCTATTCCCGTGAGATCCACCGGACCATCCGGCACACAGGCAGTGCGAGCACACAGATGTAGCCGTGTTTTAACCTCATGAGGCCGTTTGCTTTTGGACCAATGCATCCTGCACCCAGGGGTCTTTCTATGGACATCTGTGTGATTGCATGTGTGTAAATTTGAGGAAATAGGTGTGTTTGCTGACCTTGAGTGGGGTCGTGGCTTTCCCAGAAGACTTTGAGAAGTTTCTCCAAGCTGACATCTTTGGGAGAGAAGACCACTCGCACTACTTCCGTGTGCCCTGTTAAACCTGGAGGGAATGGCAGAGATATAAATGAGATCAGGCACAAATAGAGCTGTGCAAATGTTAAGTGATTTTCAGGAGGATTTTAATGAATCTTTTATGTGGCCATTAAGTTTTTTTGTACAGAGTATGCTAAATTTAACAATTAAATGCCATTCTTCCTTGTGTCCTTAAAGTGGTGATACACATGAATTACATTTTTTTATTTAAGTATTTTAATTATGAAAACACTCTTGAAAATAGTGGCTATTTCACTGGATATGTTTAATTATCTGTTATCAAATTAAACGTATATGCTAATAAGTAGGGATGAACCGATACCACTTTTTTACAAACCAATAAGAGTGCGAGTATTTTACCTTGTGTACTAGCAGATACAGAGTACAGATTCCAATACTTCATACATTTGGTTTCAATGAAAGTGCAACTAATTTGAAAGGAGGTTTTATTTTTTGCTTGTAGCAAAAACAGAAGTCTGTACCGAGCCAAAAATATACACACATTGTTGATAACTCTGTAAATTCAAAGACCTTATTGATTACATATTAAGCATTGACATTTAAAGCATAAGTTATCCTTGTGCTGACACGTGTCCATGTACATAATTAAGTGTGTGCAGTGTATGTTACCTTATAGAGTCACTCTCTATACATTCCATATTGGGAACGCATAGAACCCTGTTATGTGGGGTTTTTAGTTATATATGAGAGTCCTGCCATTAATCCTTGTGTCAGGTAATCAAAAAGTTTAACGATATGGTCGAGTTGCGGGTAGATAAGATAATAGTTAATAGTTGGTTAAACTTTGACTACTTTCTCTAAAATATTAAGATGTTTTGAATGATTTTTTCTTGACATACTGCTACAAATACGCATACGCGCACAGGATCATAATGGATATTCTGTTTATTATTCAGTATCACTTTGTTAATAATGTATTTTAAACTAATTGTCTATAAGGACTAAGTTATTAATATTTAATACCTTAAATAATACATTAAGATATTGTTGTCAAGTAGGACAACAAATCACCCACCTTTGACTGACAAAGGTCCAGGATCTTTCTCATTCGTTTGTCCTATTTTGACTGCTACACTGCAAAAAATGTTTTTCTTACTTCGATTTTTTTGTCTTGTTTCTAGTCCAAATATCTAAAATTTTTTACATCAAGTAGATTTTTTCTAGACAAGCAAAATATATTGTCTTGTTTAAAGAAATATTATGCCAAAATTAAGTGTTAAATAATCTGCCAATAGATTAAGCAAAATAATCTTATGTCAAAAAGAAAAACAAGATTATTTTGCTTAAGGAAAAACTCACTTAATATTGACTCATTATTTCTGAAAACAAGACATTATGTTTTGTTAGCCTAGAAAATGCTTCTTGATATAAGAATTTTTAGATATTTGGACTAGAAACAAAACAAAAATCTAAGTAAGAAAAGCATTTTTTTGCTATGTAATTCAGCATAAATAGTAAAATTAACCAATCGAAAAAGGCTTTAGGGCCAAGCGGAATCCTGATGTGACTTAATCAGTTTTGGCCAATGCAAACAATTATTTTTCAAGAGTCTAATATCCAGCTGTGCAAGAAAACCTCTGACATAAGCGAAGTCTTCTTTCGCTACTGTTATGCTTTTAAACAGAGAAAACATTTGACAAGTAACTTTATTTCTAAATCTTGGACTTTATTCTCAAAAGAAGACATGACCAATTAAAAAGTGTGATGCATCAAAAGTAGCCCATATTAAAATCAATTTGAATACTATTTTGACTTTATTATTCAAATGGCCAAATTCTGTGCAGGCAGGTTTTTTATTTGCCTAATAAATTACAATAAACTACAGTTTTTAATTAAATTTTTTTTCTAATCATATAGGATGTAATACATTTGCATTAAAAAATATTTGTTTATTCTAAATATTTAGTAAATATTTTGGTATATGAAAAAGTAGGATTATGGTGACCACCTGACAAGCTAATGAAGCTAAAAAGAGTGATTAAAATGTCACCAAAAATAGAAAAATATCTTAAAAAGATATTTAAATCTCATAATTAAATAGAAAATGAGGTGAATAACTGCAAAAAGGTCCACTTTTTTGAGAAAAAAGAATCACTCCTTTGACCAGATTGGCTACGGGCCTGAATAGTACATTATCAGTCTTTATCAATCCATTAAAAACAAAATAGCCTAAAAATAAAATATAAATTTAAAAAAAAAAGATTTCATGCAATCATAAAAAGAATCTCTAAACATTTGCATGGTGCTGTATTTGTTTGTATTTCTTGTGGTTATAATGATAACTTTATCAGGTGCATTCAGAGATCCCACACAGGTTTATACATTGAAATTGTTTTTTAACAACAAACACCTTCATGAACCTTTATTAAAACCATAAAACCCATTCTGTCGTACGCATCAACGACAAAACATTTTACTGACATTTATACGAAACTGTATCTGTCTGTGCATTCGCTACTCATAAATAACAAAGCCTGTCTGCATATTAACCCAAACCCCAACACAGCGCTGACAGCCACGGCTCTTCTCAACACTACACACTTGAAAGAGCCTGTGTTTGTTTGTTTGTGTGTGTGGAGAGAGTCAACCCTCTGCAGAGCTGCAGTCAGAACCTCCTCACTGGGACCAGTTCAGAAACTGCAACATCACAGCTGCATCCCTCCCTCCATCTCATCTCCTCTGAACTGTCTGGCTACAAGTAGGTCATACAGAGGAAGGGGGGGAAGGGCTGCGGATCTGGGAGTGAGCAGTGCACTCTGGGTAGTTCACTGCAGATGAAGGGAATGTTTTGGTGAAGGCTGCAGCAAAGCACTAATTTGGGTACAGTGAAGCTGCTGCTGGTGGAAGTGGCTGTCTGTGGCTTTTTGCTGCGGAAATCATCATCAGATACCTCTTTGACATGGGAGGTAAACGAGTGGGTAGAGTTAAATAGAAAGGGGAAAATGTATGTTTGTGTAGATCTGTATTTGATTGGATGTTCTAGCATGGCTGGGACTTACCTGAACACACCTCATGGTAGGTAGGGTTAGATGTGAAGCCTCCAGCATAGCCCACTTGTGTAGAAAACACACCAGTGATCTTCCAGAAACGCCTTTCAGCTCCCCAAAAACAGCCCATGCCTGAATGGAGACATTTGATTTTCATCAAATACAACATTTTATTTCTGCTTTAGAGATTTTTTGACATACAAGCTGCTAAATCATCAAAAACTTTGCATATAGTTTTCTGCTTTCTGATGTTAAGGTTGTAAAATTAAATCAGTTGTCCATTGTTTGTTTGCCTTTTGTTTTTGTGATCATATCCAAATTTACATTTAACAGCCTATAGATCGGTTATCAGGTTGCAAATATATTGGTTATTGGGAGGGCCAGATTGAATCTGCAGATTTTTACATATCTGTTAAAAATAAAAAAAATCTGAGTATTTCATCTGAATGATTTCAAGTATAGAAGCTGTAAATTTTAAATACAAAACAACTTTTTAAAATTTGAATGTTTAAAAATGTAAATTCAACTAATTAGAACCACTTGATGGGTAGCAAATCTAGAGTAGGCCTAATAAATAATACATCAAATAATATATACAAAGTCAAGCCTGAAATTACTCGTACCTCTGGCTATATGATACCACTTTATATCTATATGATAGGGTCAACACTCTGCTGAGTTTTCTGTGGATTTCCGAGGGTGCAGATTCCTTGCAAACCTAGTTGTTGGTAGTGACAACCAACCATTTTTATTAGAATTTTTCATCTAATTAACAGGTGTCAAACTCAGTTCAAACTCTGGAGGGCCGAAGCTCTGCACAGTTTAATTCCAACCAAAATTAAACACACCTGATCAAAATAATTGAGTCCTTCAGTCTTGTTTGCAGGTGTGTTGAAAATAAACTATGTGAAGTTGCAGCCCTCCAAGAGTTTGACACCCCTGATCTAATTTTATCCAACATTTGAGGCGCCGTATACACTAATACACTTTAGTTTTAAAACAATGTTATAGAATAAAAACGATTCACATCCACACTGGCGTTTCACCAAGCGTTTCTGAACAGCTCTCCATCCACACTACACAGCTGAAAATGCAAAAAAGCGTTTGCAGAGGCCTGAGCTCCAGGCAGTCAGCGGGTACTTTGAGCACACCTCCCCTGGTGCGAGCAGCACACGTCCGACTGTTCATCAAGGATGAAAGCTGGATCTAATCTAACTATAGTTGTTTAACATAATATTTAATTCATCTTGTCTCTATCTAACGACTCTTTGGTCTTTTGAATCTATTACTTGTTCTCGGGTAATGCATTTTTGGCTGAGCGCAAAGATAAGTTAATATATTAATGTATGTAACCATGTACACTGATTCCGTACATTGGACTAATTGCTTACCTTTATTTCCTTTATTTCCTATAAACCAGGGGTGCCCAAACTGGATCCTGAAGGACCGGTGTCCTGCGTATTTTAGTTCCAACCCCAATTAAACACACCAGAAGCAGTTCTTTCTAGGTATACTAGAAACTTTAAGGCAGATGTTTTGAAGGAAGTTAGAGCTAAACTATGCAGGACTCCGGCTCTTTAGGACCGAGTTTGGGAACCCTTGGAATAGACTTGTTGTAGGCTACATAATACTTTTATAATGACTATTATTGTTTATTAAACTGATGTTCAGCCAAAGACACAGGGTCTGTTTCGCATTTTTCAATGAAAATAAAAGGAGGCAATTATGTTACAGGCTCTGTTTTGTTATGAATATAAAGGTTATAGTCATGTAAATATGCAGCTAGACTTAATGCCTTAACATTTTTGGTGTCTGTAAAGTTGGTAAAGTCAAAATGGAAATAGGCATTTCATTATTATTGTTTTCATTTTATTGTTAATATGAGGTTATAAAGTACACTGTTCTCTTTGAAGATTTACCCGACGTGTCCTCGGGAGTTTGTTTTCCATATCAAGCGATCAAATTTACAAGGAAAGGATGCAAGACTAAATTTTGTGCACTTAATATTGAGGGAAAAGCCCCAATCAGATTAACGAATTAGATTAGACATTAGCGAATGTCTGCATTCATGCCTCTGTTTTCAGGTGTGTCCATTTTACCCCCTTCCACACTGACACGGAGCATTTTAAAAGCCTTTAAAATCAAAATGGCCTCTTCAGTGTTTTTAAGACGCTCCGTTTTAACCACTCAAAAACTCTGGGGTAATGTGGATGGAAGGCGTAAATATAGCAAAACTTATGCGTTTTAAAACTAAAACGTATTAGTGTAAACAAGGCCTGAGTGTGCTATGTAGTCTTCATGCTTTTTGGATTGATAGCAATAGTGACCTCCTAGGACACTGGACAAACTTTAGGCCCTGTGTACAGTAGACAAGACAGACAAATTTCAGTTTACAACTAATGCTTTTCCAACTAGTCGCTTTTTTCAATTTTCATCATCATTGCTGATTTTTATTTATTTATTTTTTTTTTTTTGAGGGAAACATCGATGGGTGGTCATTTTATTTGATCTTTCCATTAAATGCTCTGAAACGAGGCTTATAAAATCCGAACTAGAGAACATAATCTTTTTCTATATCGGAGGCTCACTAGGCCTTGAAACAGAACTACTGTGTGGACACTGATGATTCTGTCCGTTTAAATGGGCTATTAGCCACAAATGAAGATGAGAAAGAGAGAAGATGAGATCGTGACAGTGGCCCGGTCTCAAATCCAGAACTTGCATGAGGCGCCACTCTGACAAGTTGCACCTTCAAGAAGCCATTATTTGCACCCAAGGATGCCCTAAATACAACGTTCTCCAAACTCACCAAACATAATCATCTCCATCCCGTCAGGAAACGGCTCCACTGTAGTGTTTCCATTGGCGGCGTGTTTTGCTGCAGAAACAGAGATGAAAGAATCAGAGCAATATAATGGGTCTGTTATCAATGGGGTGTACATATGCACGAGGTGGCGCTGTTCCAGATGGTGGGACAGTCAGACTGGGTTCTGTGGCGAGGATTACTGCAGATTTGCCTGGTCTGCTCAGGCTAAGCTGAATCAGTGCTGCTGTTTCTGCAGTGGGAGACACTTAGCAGATTACACTGCTGAACCTCCCCCCACCCAACACACACACACACTCACACACACGCCTCTAAACCATCCAGAGAAGGTCACAAACCACGAGCGACACAAACGCGCTGGAAGGAGACAATACCAGCTCTCTGAAAGCCCTGCAGAACGACCTGAA
The DNA here is from genome assembly GCF_052040795.2 of Danio rerio. Taxonomy (NCBI): domain Eukaryota; kingdom Metazoa; phylum Chordata; class Actinopteri; order Cypriniformes; family Danionidae; genus Danio; species Danio rerio. Next base: position 28,787,975 of record NC_141037.1, read on the forward strand.
GTGGATTAGGCCTCAGGGAGAGAAAAAGGGTGTACAAACAAAATGTTTCCTGAGTTGGATGGATGAAGCCAACTGTGCCATACTGGAATTAGAGCAGTAAAGAGGAAAAGAAAAGGGGCACAGATGTGGGGAGGATTACAGCTAAGAAGACTGAAGTGATTTACCACCTAAATCTCCAGGCAGCAAAGGATAGTGGTTTACACACAGTGCACTAATATTAGCATATGGATGAAGAAATGTGTCATGGCCCTACAAACAAACACACGCATAAGTGCATTTAGAGCAACATGCACCTCACTCGTCCTTTAATCTCCCTAAAATGTAGATTATGTATGATATTGACCTGAATACTGAAAGTCTGTCCATTACTGATTGCAAAAGCTCAGTTTGAAAGTTAGCTGAACGTATAAAACTTATAAAAAAAAATTTGACATCACGATATTTTGTTTTGCTGTGATATATTTTGCAATATGAATAATATTGGCTCTATTTGGAAAGATTTCATACGTTTAGACTGACTGGGATGGTCAAGACTGTTTCTATACAGTGCATCTGCATAAATTATGATCAATTACAAGCAAAAAATAAAAAATAAAGAGTCCTTTATGTTTTTTGGGGGTGTCTAAGAGTAATCAAGTACAGAAATGCAAAATAATCAAGTTTAAAATATCACAGTCATCATTGTATAAAAAAAAATATATATGTAATAATTAAATCATTACAAATGAAATAATATATCTTTATCTTTTAATCTTTAATAAATAATTTCAATATCGATGGTCAAATGATATAATTGTCAGACCTGGCATGAATTATGCCTCAAATTGAGCATCTTGCTAAGGAGAAATTCATTATTACTTCACTTATTTAGCAGATTTTTTCCTGACGGTAATAAGTACAACATGAACCTAAAATTGCCTACAAAGTGACTTCTGGCCTAGCACCTTCTTATCTGCACTCACTTCTGCAGATCTATGTGCCCTCCAGAAACTTGCGTTCTGTGAATGAACGTCGCCTCGTAGTTCCATCCCAAAGAGGGAAAAAATCACTTTCGCGAACGCTCACGCTCAATCTACCCAGTTGGTGGAATGAACTCCCTAACTGCACCCGCTATTTTCAAGAAACGACTAAAAACTCAACTTTTTAGTCTCCACTTCACTTCCTAATCTGCAATTGCCTCTTTGAATATCACACTAACTGTACAAAAAAAAAAAAACCTACTAATACTTCCCTTCTTAGACTTTACAGACCTGAAACTTGCCTTTAGTACTTATTCATTGTTGCTCTTAGTTGTGTAAATTGCTTCCTTGTCCTCATTTGTAAGTCGCTTTGGATAAAAGCGTCTGCTAAATGATTAAATGTAAATGTAAATGTAAATGTAAAATGACTGAGGAACCTAAGCAATATTAGCTCTGTGTACATCGAGAATTAAGAACTGATTTTGGTCAATAAGATCACTTGACATCTGAGACACATTTCCATTAACACCCAATGTCTTGATTCATCTTTTTTAACCACTTTACTTTTTTTTTTTTTTAGAAAAGATTTAAAAGATTAATAATAGGTCTGCTCAAAAGTTCATATCTCATTTGAGCGCAATGCAATGTGTGTCTGCAATATTCAAATCACAGGATGGATGTGTGATGTCAAGTAGGGATCATAACCCACCAGACATTCATTAACTGGAAAGTTTACCCATACAGATGGCAGTCTTGTAAAGAAAAAAATTACACAAAGGAATTGTAATTTAAGTAGCTTTAAAAATGCGTACTTTTACTTTCCCTTGAGTACATTTTTATTGGTACTTTTAGGCCGTACTCACTCTATGAACAGTTGTCTCGAACCGGGCCAAAGCACGCTTGTCCCCCCTCCCGTCTCCCCCGACAGCCCGCAATCACACTACAATCGGGCCTGGGCACGCTTACGTCATCGATGCTGCACTTCAATGAGCACTCTCGCTCAGCACAATGGAGATTTCTCTAGCTATATCGTTTCAGTCGTTTGATAACAGTCCTGAAGGATGCGGTGACATGCAGTCAGATATTTCACCGAACAGATCCGCCACTTTTGGCGCTCATAAACAATCATAAAGCCCTAGTGCTGCAGGAATGAGGAGGTTTGCTGAATGTGCACAGCTGTCGTGCAGTGAGTGGTTTGGGTATTTAATAAACTATTGCAGTTTACGTTCACTGAACAGTAAGATTGATTAATAAATCCATATGAAACAGTCCCTTAAGTCCCATCTCGCTTTCAGTTTCGGGCTTTGGCGCGTTTTGCACTCACACACAAGCGTACCGCGCCAAAGCCCAAGTGAACCGCGCTCAGACCCACCTCTTCCAACCTGGCCAGGGCCGGTCAAGTGAACCGTGCCTGAGCCTGATTCAGCGCACTCACACTTCTCAAACGATCCGGGAAACGGGCCTGGGCACGGTAAGAATAGCATAGTGTGAGTACGCCCTTACTTTTGTACTTCTACCTGCAGTCACTACTTTATTTCTTTCTCGTCTATGGTAATTGGCTAAAGTAGAAAATTCATTCCTGCGTTTTCTGTTTTCAAATTGCACATAGAAAGTAAATCGCATCATACTGAACAACCTCAAAATATCTGCGCTTTAAAAATGCAGCAGACCTTTTGGACATGTTTGTCAGTTTTACACACAATGACTCAGGGACTGTTTATAGACTGCATGTTACTGATGAGAAAATGAAGGATTTCCACTGTATAATGACTGAAATCACCAAAACAGCCTTAAACAATCACTAAATAGAACAAATGAACAATGGAAGGAAGGGCCGAATGAAGGAAGGGCCAAACAAGAAATGGAAGAAAGGACCAAATGTAGAAAGAACTGATCTAGTAAAGGAAGGAAGGAATGACAAAATGAATTAAGGAAAGATTGACAGAAGGACTAAAGGAACTAAGGAACAAAGGAAGGAATGAAAGAATTAATAAATGAACAAAGAACCAAAGGAAGGAAAAAAGGAAGGAAGGACAGAACAAACAATGGAAGGAACAAATGAATATTGGAAGATCACTAAATGCACTACAGAATGTTACGTTTACACATCCCTGCACAAACTGCATGTAAATAGATAAACTTTTCACAGTGTACTCACTCACTATTCATTACTCAAGTATATTTAAAAGGGCTACTTTTTACTCATACTTTGAGTAATATTTACAACAGATACATTTACTCTTGCATTACATTTTCTGGGTAAGTAATGGTATGTTTACTTAAGTATGATTTTTCAGTACTCTTTTTCAGTACTTCATTAATATTCATTACTGTCACAGTGTTTAGATGACAAAGACGCCACGTTGTGTTGGCAAAACAAGCGTGAAGTGTTGCTTTTATAGTTTGCTGCCGTTAAGTTTTGTTTTCATTTTCTCTCTGTGAGATCGCAGCTGGCGTCACGTGTGGATTAACAGTGTACGTGACGCTCGACAACAATAACTTACATGTCTAAGGAGGAACATTGTTTACCTGAGAGCTGTTCTCATCTGCAAACGCTGAGATCCAGATTCGTTTTAGTCTCCTCTTAATAAAGACGCAGCTCTAGTTGCTGTGGATTGTCCTGCCTCTACAGATTTGGTGAGCGACCAGTGCTCTTTGTTTATTCAGTTCGTATTTTATTCGCATCGAAAAAAACTATTGCACCGAGTGTAAACAAGTTAGCACTACAACCAAACTATAACCTCGTGTAGGATTTTGTGACCGGAATAACACACGCGGCTTTCTGACGCTACCTGCCATGTGCGTCTAAGTTTCCGGGAAATGCTGAGTTATTTTTCTCTCATTCGCCGTGCGGTATCAAACATTGCATGAAAATACACGCTTAGAGCAGTTCCTCGAATCAAATATCTTGTTTGTTGCGAGGGACATGAATGAATTCCCTGAATGAAAGAGCCAAACTGCAGTTAAAGTCCACCATTTAATAATTTGGCAAATAATTCAACTACAGATGTCCATGTAAACACAGTCACTTTGTCCGATGTGGTTGTGTGTTTTGACTCTGAAATTCAGCGCGGCCAAATAGACACTCCCACACCAAGCCTCTTTTCTTCCTCCGACACTCACCCCTAAACAGAGCTGGACGCGCCGACTTTTCTGACTTTTTCCAAAGTAGACGTGTGAAAACACCCTGCTGAAACGAGGGGGTTTCATGGCCCTTTAAGCCCTGTCACTGTGTAACTATCCAAGATATTTTAAAGCAGTTATGTGGTTTGTATAGCTTTAAGAATGGTTAATTGTATTCAATTTATACAATGAAAACCACAAAGTTTTAATTTATATTTAATTATTTATTTCTGCACTTGAAAATTGGTGGTTAAAAATGTTGTGTTCTACTGTATTTATCTATGCTTGAAATGTGTTTAATATATTTGTCATGAGGTTCACACAAAGCCACAGTGTCTTAAATTTGTGACATTTGTCACAGGGTTCTTAAGTCAAGAAAGTGCAGTAAAATAATGTCCAGAGTCGCTTTTTATAAAAAGCAGTGCTTTAAAGCAACTTAAAAGTAGTTAAAGCCCCCCTGGGACAGTTTTACTAAGCACTTAACAGCTAAAGTGCAGTACAATGATTAACTTATAAACTAATGATTTTTAAATAACAGATTACTAGTTGCCTAAATGTATTTTATTATTCACTGACAGGGTGACAGAACTAAAGCACGAAGTGTCTTGGTCTCTTCCAACTTCTACTTGTTTTGCACCTTTAAAAATCAAAGAATACTGCTTAATATACAAGGAAACAAGATGACAAGCAGACAACTGTGGCACAAAGACAACCAGGCAAACAAAAGCCATGATACCAAATCAAGATAAAAAGAGCAGCTTGTTTTGTCACCTTGACAAGAAAAGCTTGCTTTCTTCTTGTTGGGGGTGAGGAATTGTGCATGCGCACACATACACACACACCTCTGCAGCCACATTTGCCAAATCTCACTATGTTCGAGCAGACCACCTGGCACTGACCTGCCAGCCAAGCGTACAATTATGCCATTTCTAATTTCTGCAAGGGAGGATCTGTAAAGAAAAGAAGAAAAAAAACATTTTCCAAATGAGAAAAGGTGAGAAATAGAGGACAAATACATTACAGAGTGAGAGTTAAAGACATGAATGGGCAGAGGAATAAAAGAAAAGGATGCGCAACAGATTAGAGCAGCGGAAATATGGAGCTATGCGTTTTTGTTTTTCATTCCATCATGGCTTTTGGCAGCAGATAACACACAGAAGCTCCATCCAGTGAAGAGTGAAAAAAATAATAATGTAACAAACTGGAATAAAGTGAACCCAGCCAAGAACACGCCAACACAACCAACATCCACAAAAGCTCTGGCACCATAAACCTAGTGTTTTCTCTCTCTCTACCATTCTCCAACCTCCTCCCTTCACCTTCCCATAATGCCTTTCTCTCTCTCTCCGTTCTATCTATCTCTCGCTCACACACTCACACACCAACCACAGCAGTGGGTATTTCTCCCGAGGAGCTCTGGCATGGGTCCAGGAGGTGCCAGTCTGCCTCCTTTAACAGTGCCCTGTGACTGTGCCAAAAGACGTCTTCGCCAACACCACAACACCTTACCAACCGCTCCGCCGAAAAAAGGACAGCGAAAACAAAAGGGGAAAAAATAGGAAAAAAGAAAGTGAGGAGAAGGAAGGCGGGTGAGCTTGACAAAAGAACCAGAAGAGGACTTTTTATTGGAGCGGTGAGATTACAAAAAGACTTTTCTTTTTCCAAACTTCAACAAGAACGGACCTAATTTGGGGTGCATTGTGTCCCGGCAAACAGAAGGAAAAGCCAAAGCCTTGACAAATATCAGAAAACCGAAACACTGGTCCTCGTCCTTTTCTACAAATTTAATTGGAATTACCCTTTACGATCTTTCAACACAACAACTTTCACCCAAGGACCTGACGTTAAACTGGACTACTACAGTTGCCAACGATTTTGAATACATTGGATTACTATACCACCTAAGCTGCCCTCCATATCAATAGCATATGGATGAATTTAGCTTGACTGGATGATCATAATTGATATGAGGTGTACAGCTCCATGTTTACATTGTGGCAGCCTAGGCCCAGGTTATACCTTGTATTATGTTGTATTTTGATTGCTTGGATATCAAGTAGATAAGGAAGACAAGACACATTCTCATGTACACCTCAAGTTTTCATTCGTCCTTTTCTTCCATTTTATTACTGATTATTTTGAGGGGAAGGCCAATGGGTTGATGTATGCAAGGGTCTTTTTCTGATTTTCTGTTCTAATATTTTCAAATAAACTAGCATAATTTACATGCGATTGTGTTAGGAGGGATCAGAAAACAATCTGGAGAGCAGAAGCTTTCATTTCTGCTCCCATAGCCACAAAGCTATTCCAGTAATTCCAGAAATTTCCCTTTACAATCTTTCAACACAACACCTTTCCCATTACCAAAGGACCTGCCATTAAACTGGACTACTACAGTTGCCAACGAATTTGAATACAAAGGATTACATTACCACTAAACCTGCCCTCTATATTAATGGTATATGGATAAATTTAGGTTAACTGGATGATCATAATTGATGTTAGGTGTAAAGCTCCACGTTTACTTTGTGGCAGCCTAGGCCCAGGTTACACCTTGTATTAAGCTGCGTTTCGACTGACTGGATAACAAGTAGATGAGGTAGATCTCATTTACACCTCATGTTTTAAACTGTCCCTTTTATCACTGATTATTTTGAGTGTAAGGTCAATAGGCTGATGTGTGTAAGGGCCTTTTCTGATTGTCTGTTCTTATATTTTTAAATAAACTTGCACAAGTTACATGCAAATGTGTTAGGAGGGAACAGAAAAAGAGCAGCATCTGGAGAGCAATAGCTTTCATTTCTGCTCCCATAGCCACAAAGCTATCCCAGTGCTTTGCTACGGGTTTGTGTTACAGTTTTTTACAATGGCTATGACACTTTTTTCAATACATTTAACAAGTTTGCTAAACTCTTAACGCAGCAACACACCTAAAACACACAATTGGCAAAACAGTTAATTTCATGCTCAAAATCAAACATTGTAAACTAAACCTCTAAACTTCTTTTCAAAATACAATAATAAACGAACACACTACACCATGTATAACAAAACACTGCAAACATGTTCCAAAATGACATAATTGTGCAAAACACTAACACATGTTCTCTTTCAACAGAAACATTCAGTCAATCAGAAAACACTGACAATAAAAACACTATCATTAGCTAAAATTACAGAAACTGCATTAGTTTATGTGTCAGCTCTGTCCTTATATTTTAAGACTCTCTACATTTCCATTTTGTTTTCTGGCATTTTCTTTCTTTTACTGCAAAAATTCAATACAAAAATAAAGAAATAAATTGCTTTATAAAATTTACAGTTGATGTAAAAAAAATACAGACACAGAATTTTTTATATTTGCAAAAGGACATCACTGCAAGATATACAAACAGAAAAAACATCGCAATTATAATAAAAAAAACAAAGTAATTTTCTATTCTGCCTGGTCTTCTGCATTTGCCCGACTTCTTCTCTAGCCCGGCATGGTAACGATGGCCCTTTGGCCTATTATGTTTCTCCTACGGCGACGCCTTTTCGCCAAGTTGAAGCCAGTCTCGTCAACATAGATAATTTCATGTGGGACTTGATTGACCTCCAACTTCATGACCCTCTAAACACAGTGTAAATGGTTCACTGTACTATAGCTACAGTAATGTATGTACTGATGAATGCCAGGTTTATAGAGTCGTTTACTGCAAAACACACTGTGCATAAAGTAATCACTGTATTGCATAACCTTACCTGGACATATTGGTGACGGAGTTCTGCAATGTGCGCCTTGTTCGTTTCAAAAACCTCATGAGTCCTTTTTTTAGAACATACAGTATGATCATGTGATTTGAAAAATCTCAACACAGGAGTGTGCTTTCTAGATGGGAATCATGTTCATATGGGAGATGGGAGCTGTCATAAATAAATAAATAAATAAATATGTATATATATATATATATATATATATATATATATATATATATATATATATATATATATGTGTGTGTGTGTGTGTGTATACATACATGTATGTATGTGTGTGTGTGTGTGTGTGTCTATATATATGACAGATGACAGCGGATTGACAGTGGTATATACACACACACACACACAAACACACACACACACACATATATATATTTATATACACACACACACACACACACACACAGGGAATGTATTTGTGTTTCAATTGACAATATGAACAGCTGTTCACTTTGGCTTTAGCCTATATAGGTTCTGTTTAGAACATGATGTTATCTGTTCTGACATACTGTGTGAAAGCATTGGTAAATTGGACTACGAAATTACAATGTTTTGGTCTTGGTTGTGCTTGTGTGTAAAAGAAGTTAAAGCATTTTAAATTTGTGTTAACTGGATGCATTTTGTGTCAAAGCAACAAGAAATGTGTTAATTGTATAGCCCACGAAGACGGATGTTGTGCTAACCGTGTTAAGAGTTTAGGAAACTTGTTAAATGTATTGAAAAAAGTGTCATAGCAATTGTAAAAAACTGTAAGAATGGGGACTGGCAAGAGAATAAAGCACTTTTAACATTTTGACCTTTAAGATTTCAAATAGCAACATTTAAATCCTATTTGGCCGCTATGTGTCAAAAAATTGTCCCAATAAGGTTTTTTTTGGTTATTTGAATGCATTCGGGCCAAATTAACATATAGACTATGACAGCTACTACTACAAGACTTGCCCATGTTAAATCAGATTGGCAATATATACACTACCTGGCAAAACACTTGTCGTCAATCCCAGTTGAAAGAGCAACAAATAATTACTTGACTTCAACTGATCATGGAAAAGTGGCAGAAGGTAGATTTTTTCCAATGAATCATCTGTTGAACATCCCGGTCATCACAAGACCTATTGGAACTTGCATGAACCCAAGATTCGCAAAGAAATCAGTCAAGGTTTGTGAAGGACAAATCATTCTTTGGGGTTACATTCAGTATGGGGAGATGCTGGAGATCTGCAGAGTAGATGGCAACATCAACAGCCTGAGGTATCAAAAATTCATGCTTCCCATCCCATTACAAACCACAGGAGAGGGCAAATTCTTCAGCAGGAAAGCACTCCTCATACTTCAGCCTTGGCCAGCCCAGTCACCAGATATGAATATTATTGAGCATGTCTGGGGTAAATGAAGGAAGAGCGACAAGACTTTTGTCCAACCAAAGTCAACCTTACTGTCTTAATTAAAAATCAAGGCATGATCATATTTTATTTTGCCAAAATTAACGTAATCTAGAGGCCTCTGCCTTTCATATAAGGCACTTCTGATACTAAATGATCAACTAGAAGTCAAGTTATTAATTGTTGTTCCTAAAACTTGGATAGGCGACAGGACTTTTGTCAGGTAGTGTAGTCTTTGCATAAGCTAAATAGTTGCAAACAATCAAGACATGAATGGTAAAATCAATGATTTCAAGAAAACAAATAACCTATATTAAACGGAGTGAAATCCGATTGCAAACAAAAATTCCAAATCCACCGTATTTTCTTGAGTATAAAACATGTCTCCTGCTTCAAGTATGATCATATAAACAAGTCTACTGTGGAGAACAGCTGCAGACCTACATGCTGAGTTTATGACTCTGAATGTAAAGGAAAAATCAAAGCAATCTCAGTCTGTAAAGTGTATTAACCAAGCAGTCTTCACATTCTCGTCAAATATTGCATGTTCAAGACCATTTCTGTTGGACTGCAGCAACATCACCTCATGCTGGGTCAACTTGAATCAGCTGAGACACTGGAGTCACCGACAAGTTCAAGTGCCTGTATGTCCCCTGGAGGCGACTGCTGATGCATTCATACCATACTTTCTATTCAAACCTGTATCCAAGCAACCATTTCCGGTTGCTATGGTGAAGGCTGGCCCCCCTCATTGCTACAGTTTGCAAGATAGTGCATGTAATCTGTGGAACACCTCCAGCATTCTGATGCCAAACATAAGCTAAAAAAACAAAACAAAACCGTATTTTCAGAGCCTCTGCAAAGAAATGCCAACTTTCTGAATGACGATGTCAAAAAGTATAGATCCACTATTAGGAGTATGCTTTGCTCAGTTTGAAGACTTAAATGAGTCCTTAATAGAGCAATTACAAAAATATTAATTGGGAAAAACTCTGTAGTGTTACAGGAAGTTATTACATGACATTTGCATATTTATAACTAAAAAACTTTTATTTTAATCAATCTCAATGAAGTTACCATAAACAGGTATGGTTCATTCTTCATCCGATAAAGTGTTAACGTTTGTTGTTAAAAAGCCAGAACAATGTTATAATCTTCAGTACATAGGTTTGAAACCACGGTTACAATCACAAAGGTTATGGTTTCAACCTAAGGGAAGGGAAGGTTTGGATCTTGAGAGCTACTTTGATTACAGTTACACTCCTGTCACCACTCTGCCCTTGAGCAAAGCTCTTAACTACTGCCTGTTCACGGTGGACTGAGCCTCCTATTTGTGTATTCTATGTTGCTTTGGATAAAAAGCATCTGCTAAATACTTGTGTGTGTGTGTGGGGGATAAGGAAAACCAATAGAAGTCGTCTAGTCACTCTTTACGGAACTTGTTTCTTCACCAAGGTCGCATGAAATTGCTCTTTAAATGAAACTCTGGCAGAATGCATATTTCGGAGAAAATGCTGTTGATAAAAGAGAATTTTTCACAAATATATCCTTTTTAAATGCTAATGCTAAAGGTACCACATCTGGCTTGGCTGAATTTAATAAATATTAATTTATTAACTAATTAGAGTAAATTACATTTTTAAAAGGTGCTGTATGTACATTTTTGACTCTTCTAAAGCATAAAAATACCATAATGTTGGCAAATATTTAAGAAACATACTAACTGAACATCTTATCTGAAAAACAATGATAAAGTAAGTTTTGCTCTTTTGAAAATGTGTGTCTTTATTTTGGTCTCTATATCCCGCTCACTGCCATATTACCCAGTTATATTTCAGCACTCTGAGTTGCCTTGGTGGAAAATACATTGTATTTTATTTTAGTCATGAAGGCTGCTTCAATGTATGCAGGCAGACGGAGACACAAATGCGATATATGCATGACAACAGCAGCCTCCGAAATGAGATACAGATTCAGCGTTATAAAAATCTGCATAGATTTTAATTAGCAAATAATACAAATATTACATGTAAACGTAAACATTACCTGAACAGCATAGCTTGAAACACCATGTCATAACAAAATGCAACAACAAAAATCCAACGACAAACAATGTGAGTGTCTGCACTAGGGGTGCCAAAATTATTTGTTTTTTCAGTGCAAGGCAATGCAGACGCAGACAATTTGGTATCGGTTTTTAGGTAGTGACGTCATTTATCTTGTATGCGCTATATTGCGTTAGCTTACTATGGAGAGGGAGGCGAACGTGAGTAATTAAAACACTCCAACTACTCAAAAAGCAAAAAACTGCACAATTGACTTGTGTGTTTGCTTGACTGTCTTTCACTTACACTGAAGTTACAGCAGAAGCCCTGTTTCAATGTTATGGAGAAACTGAAAACTAAAAAAAAGTAAACTCCATTTCACTCTCACTGTGGACCTTAGACCTTATGGCGTGGTGTAACTTTTTCTCTCATTTCAGCTGTTACAGCGATACTTCTGGAGCGTGTGTCTACATAGCAAGTTTTCTCCACTGCATCTATCACAGATCAGCTATGATTGACTGTCGTTTATCAGTGTCACTCAATCTGTAAACAGCGTCAGAGCGTTACAGCCAATCTTAGCCCTTTCTGTTGAGCGCGTGACCAATCATAGGGGTGTAAGAACTCGCTCGACAAGGCTCAGAAGGTGAGCGGGATATTTGCATGCGTTTATTTGCTATAAATGCTCATGTTGTTCTGTGCATGTACTTGAGTTTTTAAAGGTAGTTCCTTTATCTGACAAAATCGTTTCTAAAACAGATTTCTGTGGGGATTTGGGCAAAAACATAACATGGAAAGGATTCCTTTTGTTGCATGTAGTTATGAGCTGTGTCCCAAATGGCACACTATACACTATGCACTCATGCACTATGTACTTATGCACTTACACACTCAACAGGATAGTATATGTATGTAGTGCTGTCCCAAATGGCACACTAATGTTTTTTTACTAAGCGGAAATTCAAACCGTTTACCTGATGACGTTTGACTGTTGCCAAATCAGTGAAATAAACGACTGAATTATCAAGTAATACCTGCCGTGAGTATTGCCGCATTTACCATCCGGAGGCGCTATAATCACTCTCGTAGGAGAATTTTGCTTTCACTATCCAAAATAAATAAAGTTATTCAACATGTGCGTCCGATCGCTCCGCCTCTTCCGCTACGTAAGCAAACCTGCGGTCGTTGAGTGCGTGAAGTGTCCATCATTACACACTTCATTTTAGCGGCTGAATGAGTGCATCATCCGGGTAATTAAAGTGCACTTATTATTTTGAGAGTTTTCAATGTGAACACACTACTTACACTATTTATACTACAAAATGGCGTAAAATAGTGCATAAGTATGCGATTTGGGACGCAGCTATGGTGTATGCTCGATAGTAAGGCATGCTTGCTCCTTTTGGTGTTGTCAATCTGGTAAACTGCATTTTCATGTACTCAAAAGAGGAGTCGGTATGAAAAAGAGTTGATTTTAAACTGCAATTCCTAGTTCAACCACTGTGCCAATACTACATACTGGACCTTTAAAATGGATTACCTGACAAAAGTCTTATCATCTATCCCAGTTTTAGGGGATAAAAACAATAAATTGACTTCTTGTTTATCATTTGGAAAAGTGGCAGAAGATAGATTTTTCTGTTCTGCTGAGCTGCATCCTAATCATCACAAATACTGAAGAAGACCTATTGGAGCCTTCATGGACCCAAGACTCTCACAGAAATCAGAAAAGTTTAGTAAAGGAAAAATCATGGCTTGGGGTTACATTCTGTGTGGTGTATGCGAGAGATCTGCAGAGTAGATGGTAACATCAACAGCCTGAGGTATCAAGACATTTGTGCTGCTCATTACATTACAAACCACATGAGAGGGCAAATTCATCAGCAGGATAGCGCTCCTTCTCATCCTTCAGCCTCCACATCAAACTTACGGAAAGCAAAGAAGGTCAAGGTGCTCCACGACTGTACAGCCCAGACACCAGACATGAACATTACATTATTGAACATATCTGGGGTAAGATGAAGGAGGAGGCATTGAAGATGAATCCAAAGAATCGTGATGAACTCTGGAAGTCCTGCAAGAACACTTTCTTTGCCATTTTAGATGACTTTATTAATAAGTTATTTGAGTCATTGTAGAGATTTATGGATGCAGTCCTCGGGAGTCATAAATAATATTAATTCTTTTTCCACTGCACCATGACTTTATATTCTATACTGCACATTGTTTCTGTTAAGTGACAAAACTTTTGTCTAAGCAAAGTCAGACATTACTGTCGTAATTAAATAATTAACAATCAAGGCATGATCATATTTTGTCTTGATAAAATCTAGAGGCCTTTGCCTTTCATATAAGTCACTTTTGATACCAAATGATCAACCAGAAGGTCAAGTTATTAATTGTTGTTTCTAAAACTTGGATAGGCGACAAGACTTTTGTCAGGTAGTGTGTGTGTGTATATATATATATATATATATATATATATATATATATATATATATATATATATATATATATATATATATATATATATATATATATATATTTATATATATATAAAAGTATTTTGTTCATGGAATGCGTCAAGCTGCTCTGCTCTTATACTCTTATACTGCAATCAAAGCAAAATATAACCATTAAATAAAGCACACATTTTGATACATAAATACTTTTGAATCCACAAATGACATTGTCATTTCCTCAGGCTTTTCTAGGCCAAAAACGTGCCAGCATGGCAACAGCAGGTAAGGTTTGATCATCCTCCCCAATACCCTGTTCCACCCCCCATGGACGCAGAGGCCCGGAAGCTTCCGCCATGCCGTGACAGCGAGCTGCTTCGACAGAAGGGCCGGGAATGCATGACGGGGGCGGAGCTTTCATGCGCATAATGCACAGATGGGCCTCTGGACACTGCTAGGGCACCAGAACTCCCAGGATGCACCAGGCCAGCAAAAATGTCATGGTTATCTGAAGGCACAAAATCATCTGATTTGGTGCTTCTACATTTTTTTTTTTACATAAAGGAAAGGCTTTAGCCATTTTTGGGATCATAATAGACAACTCAACTGTGCCTAGTTTTACTCTAAACAGCCAAGAACTCTGTCCTGCCAAGTAAGTCAAGGACTGATGCATTTTTTATGAACCTTTTCATCCAATCATAGTGAATGTAAAAAAAAATAAATAAATAAATAAATAAATATGGGATTCACTAGCACACTAAATGTCAACACTCTGTGCATCCCAGACTAATGAAAGAAACATTAATTATCCAAAATTAGACTTTTCACCCATTCGGTTTTATTATTGACTAATAGACATAACGGAAATTAAAGGAAACATCTTCACTAATTGCAATATAAATTTCATTTATAAATTTCATTTGAAAAATTAAATACTTTTTAGGTCCCATAGTAATTTTTACATTTATAACAGTAAATTTTCAGTAGATAATATTACAGTGGGTTACTTTATGTAGCCTCAAGAGGTTTTAAACCTCAATGACTTTCTTATTTTCCTGCTGAACACAAAATATTTTTAAAAACGTTGACAACCAGTTCAATGATATCTATTGTAAATTATATATAATCCAATAATCCAATGGAAAACAAAGGTTACTAATGGTTTGCACCATCATTAAAGTAAATCTTCTTTCATGAATAAAGATTTTATAAATGATACGTAATTTTGGCCCAAGCTCAACTTGACCTATTTACATCATTCAAAGAAATTATTTGCAATATTGCACATTTTGTAGTTTTAGTAGTTAATATAGTTATTCACATTCTTACTCTCTCATTTTAAAATTAAGAAAACAAATACATCAATAAAAAGACTTTTGATGATATGGATTTTACTTACTACACTTTCCAAAAATGTCTTAACACAGAATGGCATTAATATGATAAAAATAGTGTAAATATAGAAGGATCGTTTAAACCTCTTTCAAATATCGATAAACATCACAAAAACCAATTCATTTACACTCACTGGACACTTTATTAGGTACACTGGCAACTTACTAGAACCGGATTGGACCCCTTTCGCCTTCACAACTACCTTAATCCTTCGTGGTATAGATTCAAGAAGGTACTGGAAATATTCCTCAGAGATCCTGTTCCATATTGACATGATATCATCAAGCAGTTGTTACAGATTCATCTGCTGCACATCCATGATGCGAATCTCCCGTTCCACCACATCCTAATTGTGCTCTGAGTTCTGGTGACTGTGGAGACCATTTAAGCAGAGTGAACTCATTGTTGACATGGCGCATTATCCTGCTGTAAGTAGCCATTAAAAGATGGGTACACTGTGGTCATCAAGGGATGGACATGGTGAGCAACAACACTCAGGTAGACTATGGTGTTGACATGATGCTCAATTGTTACTATTGGGCCCAAGTGTTCCAAGAAAATATCCCCCACACCATTACACCACCACTAGCAGCCTGAACTACGACAGGATGTCTTATATAGGATATAAGAGAGGATGGATGTTTATGTTGTTGATGCCAAATTCTGACCCAACAATCCGAATGTCACAGCAGAAATCGAGACTCATCAGACCAAGCAATGTACTTTTAATCTTCTATTGTCCAGTTTTGGTGGGCCTGTGTGAATTGTAGCCTCAGTTTCCTGTTCTTAGCTGAAAGGCCCCCCAGTGTGATTTGCTGCTGCTGTAGCCCATCCGCCCCAAGGTTCGACATGTTGTGCGTTTAGGGATGCTCTTCTGCATACCTTGGTGCATGCCTCGGTTGTAATGAGTGGTTATTTGAGTTACCGTTGACTTTCTATCAGCTTGAACCAGTCTGGCCATTCTCCTCTGACCTCTGGCATCATAAGTCATTTGCACCCACAGAACTGCCACTGACTGGATATTTTCTCTTTTTCTGACTATTCTCTGTAAACCCTGGAGTTGGTTGTGCGTGAAAATCCCAGTAGATCAGCAGTTTCTGAAATACTCAGACCAGCCCGTCTTCCATCCACAACCAGGCCACATTTAAAGTCACTTAAATTACCTTTCTTCCCCATTCTGATGTTCGGTTTGAACTGCAGCAGATCGTCTTGACCATGTCTACATGCCTAAATGCATTGAGTTGCTGCCATGTGATTGGCTGATTAGAAATTTGAGTTAAAGAGCAGTTGGACAGGTGTACCTAATAAAGTGGCCCGTGGGTGTATGTGTACAAGGATAATGTACAACATGACATGTTGTGCCAGAATTAGCTATAAAGCTAATGTGCATCTTATTTGAAAGAAAATACTAAATATATTTGAAAGATTTTATTACAATGTAGTATATTAAGATGATTTCTTTCTGTTGAGTAATACAAAACGCTGAAAGTTTTAGTCCATTAGGCTGGTATCTAGCCCGTCCGTAAATAATTGCTTCTTATAAAGTACTTTTAATACCTGAAAACATAATTTCAAAACCTACAAAGAACTGAATTGTAGAAGAACTTTTATAATACATATATAAATTGTAGTGTTTAAATAGTTACCTTATCTACAAGTATCTCTTTCATTAGAAAAAACATATTACACTAAATAATAAAGCTTTCACCATATGAAGCAGACTTTGCATTAGTTTATAATGATATTAGTGACTATAACCGTGGAATTTGTCAGCATTTGTTATCGAAGCATTTGTTTGAATGCGGAAGTCGTATTTTAAAGAGCCGATGTCCCGGATGTCATGTAGCACAGGACAGCTTATAGATGTGAAAGGTAAGAGTCACATTATCCACCTGCTTTTACATCAGTGTCCCTCGACACCACCCGCTTCGTGGCAGCCGAATTTGACGAGAGAAGAGATTTACCTGCCACGACCACTTTCTCTTCCCTGCCCTTCAGCGCGCGCTCTTTGGTTGGCAAAACGCTCTTGTTTGCCATTTCGAGCTGAGCGACTACCACACACAGACCGAGCTGCAGGACGAAGAAGGTGATGAGGATGGTGGCCGCGTGCGCTCCTGCTTGCGGAAATAAATATGCCCGCGCGGGCGCCATGGAGCTGGAGGAGGAGTGAGGGCACAGCCGCGCCCACCTCATGAATATTCATCAAGCGCTGAGGCACTTCGCCAGATGAATATTAACTAGCCAGAGGTTAATGTGACTTTGCCACAAAAGCCTCCCGTGCGGTATGTGCGGGTAAGAAATTAAATTAAAATAAATATCCACATTAAGATAGCAGTTCGGCATGCAAATGAGCTACCAGCACCCCCCGTCACTACGTCTGCCGGCATAGCAAAACTGAGCATCTGTGTACTGTCGTGGAGGAGCGCGCCTGCATACATTAAAATTAGCATCTGGAATCCATTCATCATGATTATTGCGATTTCTGTGCGTGTAAATACTTGCATTATTTCCTTCCATTGCAGTGGTGGCTTTATTCAGTGACTAGTGTCAAAATAAAGGCACTGCCTCAAAATATTATCAGAAAGAAAGAGTTTTGCCTTTAAAACGTTGAACTCCGGATAGTGAGATGAAACGGATGTATTGTTGTCATTTGCAAGTACAGGTCACAATACAGCCTTTAAATTCAATTAAATATCATAATAAATATACAATATTTGGCCAGAAAAATTAACAAGAAACCAAGGAAAGTACCAAATAGCTAAAAAGGAGACAAAACCACTTACTGCTATTTCTGTGCATGTGCATTACTTCTTTCCATTGCAGTGGTGGCTTTATTTGCTGGCATGTGTCAAAATAAAACACACTGCCTCCAAACTCTGTCAAAAAGCATGCTTTGGCTTTCTCAAAATGTTAAATTGCTCATGTAATTCTGCACACAGTGCCATGGAAAAGCAGTAAACTGTCAAAAATTGTCAATACAGGTCATAATACAGCCATAAATTCACAGAATTTAGGCTGATGTGTGGTGCTTCAACCTTCAGTTCAAATCTATTCTTTCAGTCATTCATTATTTCTTTTTGGCTTAGTCCCTATATTAATCTAGGGTCGCTACAGCGGAATGAACCACCAACTTATCCAGCATACTGTATGTTTTACGCAGCGGAAGCCTTTCTAGCTTCAACCCATCACAGGGAAACACCCATACACTTCAATTCACGAATACACACTATGGCCAATTTAGCGTACACAATTCACCTATACTGCATGTCTTTGGACTTGTGGGGGAAACTGAGCACCGGGAGGGACCCACTCATCATGCAAACTCCACACAGAAATTCCCAATTGACACAGTCGAGGCTCGAACCAGTGACCTTCTAGTTGTGAGGCGAGAGCGCTACCCAATGCGCCACCGTGCTGCCCCATTTCAGTTTATTATAAAAATAAACAAGCTTAACATAAAGAACACCATTGGATTTATTGGCATGTCTCAAAATAAAGACACATACAAACACTGACAAAACGCTTGCGTTATCTTCTTTAAAACATCAGAGTGAGATGAATAAGTTGTAATACTTACAAGATTAATCAGTGCAGGTCATAACAGAGCAGTTAAATTCCATTTAAGTTGATATCGTGCTTCTGTCCAAATCTGTTCCATATATGAAAATATTACATGGTTAACGGGATAGATAGATAAAAGACAGACACAGACCGATAGATAGATAGATAGATAGATAGATAGATAGATAGATAGATAGATAGATAGATAGATAGATAGATAGATAGATAGATAGATAGATAGATAGATAGATAGATAGATAGAGACAAAAAAGAATGCATTATATACACGTTCAGACTGGAGGGATGAAAGTAAGACATATAGCAGGCTTTTTGTTTGTTTGTTTGTTATTTTCAGTTTCAGTCAAATTACAGTCTCTTATCTGAGCAGAAGAGTAGGTATGGTGTCACCATGGAGGTGTTAAGGGCAGAAAGAGAGGCTTTGAAATTGCCTTGCAAATGAGATATAATTATAACCAAATGCAGGCAGGAAAGCAACATTGCTAAAATAAAACACGAGGAAACCACTGCTTAATGGAGGCTGTGATATACTGATGTTTAAACAGAGAGATAGGATTACAATTGCGGTACTGTTTTTAAACTCCACATCAGATTCACTGTCTTGCTTCTTTCTAATTTTTGTAATGTTTATTCAATGATTTTATCTGCTACAGACAAAGACGAGACGTGCCTTTCTAGATTAAATTACATTTACAAAAGTGGTTTTATATACACAGAGAACATTTTAAATTCAAGTTTCTATATCAAAATATGATTAAGATGATTTATGATGCTCCATCATCATCCTGTGTAACAGATATTTATGTAAAAATGCAACATTCTGTCCTGTGCATATGGACAATTGGAAAAAGTTTAAATCTTGTTGATGGATACAAATAAAGATTTAAAAGATTGCACTGGGATCCTTAGTTTTTTTTTTAAATGTCACCATATGATTCTTGCACCACAAGATTTGAAGATTCTTGTTTGAATGTTGTGATCAGGTTTTTTTGCCCTTGAGACCGAGTCCGAGTCATTTGATTCAGAGTACCTACCGATACCAAAACCCGATCTATTACTTTTTATAATTCATTAAAAAAATAATAAAGAAGAGCGAAGAAACAGATCCAGAATGTTCCATATTTTTTATTTAATTCACCTTATTTTAACATTTAACAACTCTGTTAACAAACAAAGCACTTCTGTAAGGTAGCTTGAACAATCAATAATAAATAACATCAATTCTTGACCTCTTGCATTCCCAAGTCTACATATCCCACAGTTTGCTATAAAAATGTTGTCATCATCAACATTCTAATACCTTTGGGGGGATGGGGGTGTTTGACAGTGCGCTCGACGTGTCTAAAGAGCGAGGAGGGATACGGTGGTGAGGGGTGAGAAGGGTGTGCAATTAATTTGAGGACCGAGAGGGAGACGTGCGATTTCCGGGAGATTATCACTCGTTTGCGGGCATCCGGGAGTCTCTATGCATTTGCAAAAGACTCCCGAAACTTCCGGGAGACTTGGGATGTCTGAATATCATGTTTAACAACTATAGTGAGACGCGATCCAGCGGTACATCCTTGATAAACTGTCCGACATGGACTGCTCACTGGAGCTCAGGCGAGTGCATGACAGTGCATGTGTGTGGCTGGCTGTGTGGTCACGTGATGTGCATTTTCAGCAGACGGAGGGCTGTTCAGACATGCTAGGTAAAACACGGTGTGGATGTGGATAATTTTCGTTCTAAAATGCCATCTTAACACTAAGACGTATTAGTTTAAACTGGGCCTAAGTGTGTATTTTTCATAGGCGGGTTTGCAACAAGGGCGGGGCGGAGGATCGGCGATGCCGATCCAGCATCGTGTTGTCTACTGGCCATCAACGATGGATGATGCCATCGTCTATCGGCACAACCCTAGTGTCTTCCACAAATCATGGTGACATGTATGGTATTTTTATAAATCAGGGGTGCCCAAACTTTTTCTATAAAGGGCGAAAACCCAAACTTGATTGAGGGCTGTGGGACAAAGGTAAATATACAAAACTATTTTACATAAAAGTTTCCCTGAGTAATTTCCTAATTAATTTTCTAATATTTACAAATAGCTACAAAGCATTGCTTTAAATTACATTAACTAAAGCAGTTTGTTTAGAAAATGTTTATGATGAACTTATTACAGTAAAAACATAAACAATCCTATTAATAACACAATGGAAATCAATACTAAATACACTAAGCTGCATGTGCCTCTGCCTTGATTTGCTCACTGATGTCTTGTGCATTGCCTCCTATGTCAAATGACAGTCTTAACATTTTTAATAATTAGATTAATTTACAAAACAAAAGAAATTACAAAGCAAACAAACAAAACTTTACATCAAATTTGAAATGAGGATCTCTGCCAAAGATTTTCGGCCCAACCATCTCCTCATCATTCTCCTTTTCTTCTCAAATGGAAAGGTGGGCCAAATCTTAGGTTAGCATGGGCCAACTTTGGCCTTTGGGCCCTGGTTTGGGCAGTTCTGGTCTGAATAAATAAAGATAAAATAAATCTAAATAAAATATCACATTGTAAGATAGACACGAAATGACACTTTTATGGTTATTTGAATAAAGATGGACTGCACTGTTTGGTTTACAACTGTGGATTTCCATCATTAGGACTTTTGGTGCATAATATTGTCTCTTTCAGTGGAGGTATTTGCAATTCTTTCCTGAGGTCTGTGAACTCTGAGTGGGTGGAGGGATGCTGAACTGCTGTTTCTGTAAATGGCAACAAAGCCGCTGTTAGGTAGATGCCTCATGAATTGGAGCAAAAAGGTGTGTGTGTGTGTGTGATTTGCAACTATATTTTCTCCTAGTTACTGTTAGATGGCCATTAATGACTGATCATTTACATTTACATTTACATTTATTTTTGTCAGATGCCTTTCATACCTGCTGAAGGTTCAGATCATGGGATTTAGAATGTGCAGGAGAGCTGAATATATGGATGACAGATTACTGTAGATTGAGAATGAGAGAGCGAAGGTAAAATGTTGGATATTCAGAGACAGAAAAGGAGAGCGCAAGTGATAAATGGATTCACGGGATGAGTTAATCAGAGATTAATTAAGGCCTTTTTTCTGAAGGGATTGGCCTTGTGTTTTTGGCGCCAGGTTTGATGGGTTAGTTTTAAAAATTGATTAGTTTTGCGATGGCATCTTTGCCTCAGCTGAGAGTGTTGTTTAGTTTTGAATGCGTACGGCATATACACACACATCTCTTTCTGATTAACATGAGAAAGAAAAGAGGCAGTCGACTGTTGGGTGTTTTAGCATAATTGTGGCTTTGCTGGTCTCACTCGAGTGAGATGCTTAATTAAAATAATAAATCATGATTCTGCGTCACCACTAAAGAAATCCTTTTTTCCCGTCTTCCCCCTTTACTCACACAGAAATATATGGACAGTGTGTCCGTGAAGGTCACACTGCAGCCACTGTGTCCAATCCAGGCCTGCATCCACCCAATCCCACTTCAGGATTAGCTGGTGAACTCGTTAACTGGTTAGCAGATATCCTCCTCCCCTCCCCCTCCACCCTTGCTGTTTTTACCCCAGAGCAGCCTAGAGTAAGACACTCTTACCCCACATGGGATGGTCAGATTACAGCCTCCCTTTAATCCCACATGCACAGACTACAGAGACTTGTGTCAGTATGTCACATTTTTTTTCTTTGTTTCATTCTATGGTATATTTGCATCCCTAAAAATGCCTCATGAATTAAACACTAGCCTTTTTATGTGATATTTTAAATTGCATGGTGTGAATATTCAGTTCAAAGGACATGGCAAAGGTCAATGAACACTATTTGTCACTTGACAGGACATAAAAAAAGTGTTTGTGCAGAAGTTTATAAATTGCAGTAACACCATATTCATGGACACACATTGCACAAAATGTATAATATATCTAAATAATTCTTACCTTTTTGTTAAATGTAAACTGTCATAATTACATTTAGGAACTGGAGTTATATTATATTATATTATATTATATTATACTATATTGTATTATAATATATTTATTAAATTATTCATTTTCTTTTCGGCTTAGTCCCTTTATTAATCTGGGGTCGCTACAGCGGAATAAACTGCCAACTTAACCAGTATATGTTTTACGCAGCGGATGCCCTTCCAGCTGCAACCCATCACTGGGAAACATCCATAAACACATACACTACGGACAATTTTAGCCTACCAAATTAGCTTACCTGTACCACATGTCTTTGGAGTGTGGGGGAAAACCGGAGCACTCGGAAGACATGCAAACTCCACACAGAAACGCCAACTGACCCAGCCAAGGCTCCAACCAGCGACCTTCTTGCTGTGAGACTACAGCCCTTTCCACTGTGCCACCGTGTCACCTATATTATATTTTATTATATAATTCATTTATTTTCTTTTCGGGTTAATCCCTTTATTAATCAGGGGTCATTGAACTGCCAATGTTTTATTTTATTATATTATATTGAACATGCAATTATGTTCTGTTATTTTGAAAGTCAAATCTAGATTAAAAACAATAATACTTTACCAAAATAAAATAATCAAAAGTTTATCTTATACTACCTTTAATTATCTTACTCAAGACAGTACTAAAAAAAATGCATCTTGTATTATCCTTTTTAACACAACTGTTAAAAAGGGTTTAAACTCTCACTAATGTTCCAGAAGGAAATATGAGGCATTAAGGGCTGAGGGGTGAAAACTTTTAAACAAAGCACTTATTTTGTTAAAGTATCATTGTTTTCAATCTAGATTTTACTTTCAAAACAGCAGAACATAATTGCATGTTTAATATAATATAATATAATATAATATAATATAATATAATATAATATAATATAATAATTTTCTTTTCGGCTTAGTCCATTTATTATTCTGTGGTCACCACAGCGGAATAAACCACCAACTTATCCAGTACGTTTTACGCAGCAGATGCCCTTCCAGCTGCAACCCATCACTGGAAAACACCCATACACACTCATTCACACACATACGCAATGGACAGTTTAGCTTACCCAATTCACCTATAGCATATGTCTTTGGACTAGTAGGGGGGAAACCGGAGCACCCGTATGAAACCCAAGTGAACGCGGGGAGAACATGCAAACCCCACACAGAAATGCCAACTCACCCAGCCAAGGCTCGAACCAGTGACCTTGCTGTGAGGCGATCTTGCTACCCATTGCACCATCGTGACACCTCTAATATAATAGATTATAATACATTTGCAGCAGATTATCTAAGTGATTTTAGTTATGTTTTAGTATATGTAAAAATGTAAAATATCTTACTCAGGACAGTCCTAAATAAAAAACAACAACATGCATCTTGTATCATCTTTCTTATTTTGTTAAAATTATTCACATTTTAACAGATTCTTCAAGGGGTGTGTAAAATTGAGCACAGCTGTATGCATGTATATGTTGGCAGCTAGCTCTCTGCAACTCTCACATGGTCGTCAACTAAAGCTAAGCAGGGCTGCGCCCGGTCAGTACCTGAATGGGAGACCACATGGGAAAGCTAGGTTGCTGCCGGAAGTGGTGTTAGTAGGGCCAGCAGGGGGCGCTCAACCTGCGGTCTGTTTGGGTCCTAATGCCCCAGTATAGTGACGGGGATGCTATATTGCTCAGTGAGCGCGTCTTTCGGATGAGATGTTAAAAACTGAGGTCCCGACTCTCTGTGGTTGCTAAAAAAAAATCACAGGATGTCCTTCGAAAAGAGTAGGGGTTTAACCCCGGCATCCTGGCCAAATCTGCCAGCTGGCCTCCTAACCATCCCCATATTCCAATTGGCTTCATCACTGTGTCCTCTCCACCAATCAGCTGGTGTGTGGTCTGGTGCAAAATGGCTGCCGTCGCGTCATCCAGGTGGATGCTGCACACTGGTGGTGGATGAGGAGATCCCCCCCCCATTGTGCTTTGAGCGGCCAGAAAAGCGCTATATAAATGTAAGGAATTATTATTATTATTATCATATGTATATATTATTTGTTTTATACAGGGCATATCTATATTCTAATTACTTTAAACATTTTCAATTCTTTTGAAAATAAACTTTATCGTTTATCCCACAGGGGTTAGAAAAGATCTTTAGACATAGGCTTGCACACAACTACAAAATATAAATACACAATTATTTTTAAAAATCCTATTTAAAAAAAAAACATATCCAAACCCTACAAAGTACAAACACTATAACAGAGATCCAGCGTCACGAGTTGCACAAGCAGCATTGCGCCCCTGAAAAAACTACTTATTACTTGATGTTTACAGAGCTGTTTATATTTAGGTGGGTCGGGTCCTTCAGAACACAGCTTTTTTTTCCCTCCTTTTATTATTTCTATCTAATTTATTTCCCATTCTGAACATTTGAAAATGATCAAGAATGCAAACACATATTACACGTTCACATACACATGCATGCAATGACAATTATACAGTTCAACCTGTCTTTTATTCCCATTCCAGAGAGGGTATTATTATACTGTAGGGCAAATCAGTGCACAGCTCCTCCCTCACTCTCTCTCTCTCTCTCCCTTCTCTTGTCTTCCTGACCACCTGTCCTTCCACAAACCCCACCTGCTGAAGCTTCTCTCTCACCTGAAGCCTTGTTTGGCATCCTGTGCTGGGATTACGTTTAATCTGGACACGTGCCACTGGTCTCCCTTCCTCCCTCCCCTCATAGTCATCCGTTTCCACTCGCTCTTGTGGCTGTAGGCTTTTAATGATTCCTATAGGCCTTTCACTGTGAGCAAGCTTCACAAAACAGAGGAAGCACTGAGGAGGCGCTGTGAAATGCATAAGCAAAATTGATAAAAATTCACACCAGCGTGGTTGTTTTAGGATGTGCTCTCTTACATTGAATATAGTATATAGCTGCATAACTGGTCAATGTAAAAATTTAATCACACTGCACACATCACAAAGGGCGAAAAAGGTAAATTAAATGATTTTAAACATGGTATGATTATTGGTGCCAGACAATCCGGTCTATTTATTTCTGAAATTGCAGATCTACACATATTTTCATGCACAACTATCTCCAGAAATGACAAAGAATGGTTTAAAAAAGATTTCCAGTGGGCAGGAGAGTGACTAAACTGGTCAAAGCAAAAAGAATTGGAATAGAAACCCAAGAAATTACTTGTTACAACAGAGGTTTGCGCCTCACAGCAAGAAGATTGGCATTTCTGTGTGGAGTTTGCATGTTTTCCCAGTGTTCGCGTGGGTATCCTTCGGGTGCTCCGGTTTCCCCCACAGTCCAAAGACAATGCGCAATAGATGAATTGGGTAAGTTAAATTATCCGTAGTGTATTTGTGTGAATGGGAGTGTATGGGTGTTTCCCAGTGATTGGTTGCAGCTGGTAGGACATCCGCTGTGTGAAAACATATGTTATATAAGTTGGCAGCTAATTGCGCTGTGGTGATCCCTAATTAATAAAGGGACTAAGCCAAAAAGAGAACAAATGAATAAATAGAGGTCTACAGAAAAGCATTTCTGAGCATGTCAAACCTTGAAGCAGAGGAGCTACAGCAGCAAAAGAAAAACACAACAACTGAAACGACAATTCACAAGGCCTTACTAAAATCTGGCATGAACATGTAAAATTTTTATGATATTTTACGTTAGCTAACAACTGGTAGAATTGAGGTTATGAACTATAAATAACTATATCGATATTGTTATATAGATTAATAAAAAATTTTGCAATATTCCTCACTGCATTATGTTAACTAATGGACTACTGTAAATTGTTAACCTACTATTATCAATGTTTAAAACAAGTATTATGCTAATTAAATTTAAATTAGATCATTTTTGTGTTTTTTTGCATCATTAAATTCATAACACATTTATATAATAAGTACACATCTTTAATCTCCGAATGCACCTACAGTACCTTAAGAGATATTTCAAATTGCATGGATATTCAGTTCAAAGGACATGGCAAAGGTCAAAAGACAAAAAATAAACACTATTAGTAAAAAAACGCGTACTTTATAGACATTGTACACTTAATAAGGTCCAGCTACAATACATTTGATAAAGTGCCAATAATTCCTTTTCTTCTCAGGTGTTTGTGCAGAAGTTCATAAACTGCAGTAACACCATATTTATGAACATGCATTTTCTTTTCAGCTTAGTCCCTTTATTAATCTGGGGTCCCCACAGTGAAATGAACCACCAACTTATCCAGCATATGTTTTACAAAGAGAATGCCCTTCTAGCTGCAACCCATTACTGGGGAACACCCATACACTCATTCACACACATGCACTACGAACAATTTTAGCTTATCCAATTCACCTGTACCGCATGTATTTGGACTTATAGGGGGAAAAAGGGGAACCCGGAGAAAACTCACACGAACGCGAGGAGAACATGCAAACTGCACACAGAAATGCCAACTGACCTTGCTGTGAGGCTACAGCACTACCTACTGCGCCACCGCATCGCTTATATTATATTATATTATATTATATTATATTATATTATATTATATTTTATTTTATTATATTATGTATGCAACTATGTTCTGTTATTTATTATTTTGAAACGGCAGTACTATATTGCAAACAATGATATTTTAACAAAATAAGAAATATTTGGAGATCATCATCATGTTTAAAAGTGTAGAACATCAGTGTGGATTTAAACCTTTTAAACCTTTTTGTTTGAGTCCCTCAACCATCCCCAGAGTGAAATGATCAATCTCAGTCATACAGTCTGCAGAAGATACGGTTTACAATTTACACATCAGGGTGGCACTGGTTGTCTGAAAATATAGCACATTAATTTAATACTAGGACCCTTTTATATTGCAAAAAGAGAGTATAAACCCAGTGCAGGCCTTTTGGAAATCTGTGCTTCAGCTTACATTTTATCTAAATGTAAAATACGTTGCTATGGGTACAATTTAGTTTATGAAATATGTTACTTGGGGTATGTTTTGTTATGTTTTACATACAGTTGAAGTCAGAATTATTAGCCCCCCTGAATTATTAGCGCCCCTGTTTATTTTTTTCACCAATTTCTAAGCATAATAGTTGTAAAAACTTATTTCTAATAACGGATTTATTTTATCTTTGACATGGTTACAGTAAATAATATTTTACTTGATATTTTCCAAGACACTTCTATACAGCTTAAAGTGACATTTAAAGGCTTAACTAGGTTAATAAGGTGAACTAGGCAGGTTAGGGTAATTAGGCAAGTTATTGTGTAACGATGGTTTGTTCTGTAGATTATCGAGAAAAAAAATAGCTTAAAGGGGCTAATAATTGTCTCAAAATTTAAAAAAAAAATTAATAACTGCTTTTATTCTAGCCGAAATAAACAAATAAGGCTTTCTCCAGAAGAAAAATTTTTTATCAGACATACTGTGAAAATTTCCTTGCTCTGTTAAAAATAGTTTGGGAAATATTTAAAAAAAATAAAATAAAATCAAAAGGGGGCTAATAATTCTGACTTCAACTGTACATGTTCATCTTGTACAAGTCCACAAGAAGCCACTGTCATACATATCACCCAGACCAGCAAACCACTGACCTACACCCTTCCCTAAACCTAACAATTGGACCCTTTTCACAAGCCTGTTATGATGTGTTTACCGGTTAACATAATCCTAAATCCTTAAAAGTTTTTAATATTTGATAAAAAGAAATCCGTAAGAACATTTATCTGCATTTATGCATGTATTATATCATCTTTGCGTCAACTTACAAAAAACGAATTACCGCTTACGTGAGGTGTTTCTATTGCAGTGTCTATGGGACAGGACAGTAAATTTGACGTTATTCTCTCCTCCGGCTGTCGTTATCAGTCTCACACTATCTTTACTGTTTTCTGAAAGTCTTGATAACACCATTGTGGAGTTTTTCTTTTATTATTTCCGCAAGTAAGATTGTAAAAAAAAATTGTTGTGCTCTCCCATTCACTGCGCTCTAAATTTTCTCAACTATGAAACCTTCCACTACTGACAAACTCGAAAATGTGAAAAGGGTCTAAAGTGTTTTCAAAAGCAAGCGTTAAAAAAAAAAAAGCAACGCGATCAATGACTTCCTTACCAAACTGACCATGCCAGAAAAGTTGTTCATATGGAATTAGAAAGGTGAGGCCAACGTATTTGATTTAAAATCTTATACATTGCTGTTTAGTGGTATTTATATGGACTTGTGCAAAGTACTACAATAATAATATCCTATTAAATATCATTAGAGTGAAATGGAACAAAAGATGTTGGTGTCATAATAAACTGCAGTCAAATATATGTTAAAGTAAGTTTTTTTCACAAAAACATAGGCTGAAGCACATACTTCAATGAGCATGTTGCATAAACCACACCAGAAGAAGAAAAGTCAAATTCTAGAGACTTCATTATTTGAGACCAATAAGTTTCTGTTTGATAATTTTTAATTGGTTTAAAAAACAGTTTAATAAATTTCTCACATATAAAAAGCCAGTATGGCTTGTGTTTGAAATACAAAAAAGACTGATATTTAAGGCAGCAAACATGACTGGATTACTACTGGATTTCTACTAGTGCCTGACGTACAGTAAATAGATTTTTTTTCTCTCTCCAGAAATTGCCAATAAATCTAGAGAGAGAGAAAAAGCAAGAGAAGAGGTGGAGGAAGTTAACCCAGGAAAATTAATTGGCGTTATGTGGATCCTGACACCAGTCAGTCAGGGTCAATCTGATCTCCCCTGCCTTTCATTTACTGCAGCGCACACACACTTACACCACTGCATTAATTAATGGCGCATTTTCCACAAATTTTTTCTAAACGATGCACCTCTGAGTCAGAGATTTGTAAGGATGTCCGTGGCCCACTGCTCATTTAAAATAAACTCCACTCAAGAGCCTGTCGGCATGCAGATGCCTTCGCAGGAAAACACTTCTATTAAACATTACAAATGTTTACCTATTAATCCTTATAAACTCAAGTTTGTTTGTATGTGCGGCTCTCCGTCTGAGCGTAGCTGATTATTAAAAATTACCATTCGTCTCTCTGCTTAAATAGGCCGCAAAATTGATTTGCCTTCCTGTTGCCGCCTCTGACAGTCTCACTGACATGTTCTTATTATCAGCAGTACGTGCATTATCACATACATTAATCAGAAAATAATTCAGCCGTTGACGACGTACTTTAATTACGAATCGCGCACTTATGCTAAAATGTACCACAAAAAGTGGCAGATTAAAATAATTGCTATTGAAAAAAGAATTATGTTTATGGGTGGACACGAGGCAACTCTGACCTTGAAGGACTCTCCTATCATAATCAGACATACTGATGTTACATACGGAAAGCAGAAAATCCTCCGGTTCTCAGTGCGTTTATTATTAATGTGGGGGATTTTAGACTGCCAGCAGTATTTTTCCGTAACCAAACGCACAGATGAAATGCCTCTGAAGCTCAGAGCGAAGACAGATGCATAATTTTGTGAAGCACATGCGCACGTTAAAGTGGTGCGAAACCAAGAAGTGGGTCATGGAGTGATTTGTTTTAGAGAGGGGGTGGAAACTGGGTCACTGGATGCAGAGGCGGCGAGAGGGGGGTTGCTTTTGGGAGCTTCTGTGTGCTGTTGCTGGGCTGACTATTGGGGCGTATTGAGAAAAGAGGGAGGGAGAGAGAAACTGAGACAGAATGAGAAGTTCCCATCCCTGTTTTGGGGGAATTAGTCATGTTTTAGGGTCTAGGAGCATCGTTATATTTCAACAAGCTTCCAAAAATAAAAGATCCCATCCCGAATGCAATATTCCAGAGGTTTGATTATAAAGACAACCAATAATGATCTGACGGTATGAAGAAAATGCTAAATTGAGCTCTTCTGGATGTGATATCAATTCAGTGATTCTACCTAATCAGCAAGTCCTAAAAAAAAAAAAAAAACGCCCCGTCGGCCTCTCTATCAGAGCAATGTGGTCAGAGCTAATGAAATTGCCACTAATATTAAGGGCACTGGAGGACAGCAGTGACCCAGGGGGAGAGCAGGGCATCGATCCATCCACAATGAAGCGCTCATGATGACCGGGAGCTCATGCTTTCAGCTGTACACTGGAGACTGCACTGCCACAACCAGCATCACATCATGTACTGTACCGCCATATACGAAAGCAATGGGTTTATAGTACATCTATGACGCATTAAGGCTTCGATGACATACCTTTTCCATCTAGTGGAATAATATTTAAAGGGATGTAATTAGAGGAAATAATTGAGCATCGTCCAATTGAATATTCACAAATACTGTTCCAGAACTGTTTTATTGACTTTCTTCTGTGAAAAAATAATAAAATAAAACTTTAAAAATGCCTATTGGAAAACAGATGCAGCATTTTAAATGTTTTCTTGAGGTCCACAAAAGTTTTACAGGTTTAATACGACATGAGGGTGAATAAAATGTAAAAAAAAAAAAAAAAAAAAAAACATTTTTTAAATGTTTATGTTATGCCAGGACATATTAAATCTTCCAATTTTAAACATTTAAAGTTCAAAACATATGTAAAAAAAAATATATATATACAGTACATTTCGTCATACTAACTACAATACATTATGCCCTAGTTTCGTTTGATTTAGGGTACAGGATGTGATGACTGAAATCTACTTTTTTGCTGCAGAAAAACAGAAAAAATTACTTTTGAAATGTTCTTATGTGGTCCACAGAAGACTAAAAACAAGACAAGGGTAAATTTATGGAAGCTAGATTATCATTTTCAAAACATGTCTATGTTCTTTTAATTCTTTGAGTATATTTAGCAACAAATTGTATTTATTTGTTGCAGAAACTTTAAAAATGTCTTCTAAAAAATAGCAACATTCTTTATTCTCATATTTCATTAATATTTTACATTTCGTTGAAGAGTGAAAAAACAAAACAGCAGTTTGGAACGAGGACAAATAAATTATGCCAGGACTTTCATTCTTAGGTTAACTATCTGTTTAATTTGTGATTTATATGATGATTGTTGCAGATATAATTTTTTTCAAAATTAGAAAAAAAATATTTTCACAGCTATTTTAAAATCTTAACCTTTTTTCAATTGGGTTATACAGAAGAGTTAAAGTCATACATGCTCAGAACAACATAGACATTAATAAATGGCAAGGGTTTCATTTGTCATTAGTTGTTGCAGATATTTAAAAAGTATTTTAAAGGAACAGTTTTTATATTCGTCAAAATGTGTCTGTTTCAGAACAATAATTTATTAAACAACATTTTAAACAACATGACAGCAAACAAAAACTTACAGAATTTTTTTATGTGCTTATTCAATAACAAATCGTCTTTTTGCATTTATTGGTGCACTTCATATGCATTTATATTTTATATGCATTTATACAGAATATTATTTTATAATTTCTCTTTCTATTAAAATAAAAAATGTGAATCTGAATCAAGCATGTACTGTTTAATTAATCTAAAAAAGCCACTTATATGCATTTATTTAAAACCATGCTTATTGCTTATTTTAGCAACACTTAATCGTCATTCTACTACAAAAAGTATAATTAAACAAACCCTATGCATATTCTGCATGATACAGTTTGAGATGATCATTTATCCACACAATAGACCACAGCTCTCTGCAACAGAATGCTAAAGCATAGCATTGATTTAAATGTCATCTTTTAGAACAACATTTTGTAGACAACATTTTAAGCAACACCACAGCAAATAAATACTTGCAGAATATTTATCTTTGTTATTGAATATTAATTCAATAACAAATTGCCCTTTTTTGCATTTATATGTGCATTTTATATATTTGTGCATGCATGCTAGTAAAGCAGCGAACATAACAGCACATGCTGCCAGATTTACTGAACGACCGACCAAGCTTTCTGCACAGACACACACGCATCAGTGCTTGCTTACACACACATCTGTGCATAGCCCATAGGCACACACACATACATACACACTCCTGAGACACACATATAATGGCCAACTCAGCATTATACCCATATACCTTTAAAGCAGAAGCACAGAAAAAAAAAAGGAAAACGCATGTCAATGTGAATCTGTGCTCCGCTTTCCTTTCCCCCAATCGCTCACTGTAGCATGCATTAGTTTAGAATAGTGATCTTTCACCCTTAAATACTGCAGGTTTAGGTTTTAAACTCATTTAGCTTTAGTCTTTGTAATCTTGTAAATGTCCCGTTTCGGCTTGCCGGTGAGGACGTTTTAGCGACCCATCTGTTATGTGACCTCTTTAAAATGATGCAGCGCAAAGACCGACCGCTTTACAGAACATCTGGTTGCTTTGTTTTTGTTTATTTATTTCTTTTTTGATGGAGTTTTTAATCTGATGCAGACATACACAATATGAACTCTGGGATTAAATTAAAAAATAATAATAATTATTTCGATGAAGGCTGAAAATCTCTCTTTTGCTGTTAAAAAAAGAGAAAAAAATCTGTGATATTACAAAAAAAAGAAAAAAATTTATTTCTTTAAATCTGTTGAATTCTTTGCAGGAAAAAAAAACATATTCTTCGATCCTTCAATCAAATGTTATCCAAATGCAATGAATGTAGAGTCATTTTAACGAAACACCGAAGCAATAAAGTGCATTTAAATGAATCTCTTACCACAAAAAAAGCACCGAGCACAAAGAATATAGAATATACACTAACACACACACACACGCAACACACACACATAAGGAGCAGGTCCTGGGATGCTCGTCATTTGTAATGAGGCGATAATCCAGCTCAAACGCTCCTATTTGCTAATCTGTCAGATTACAGATTAAAGTGCACTCAGAGGACGCTATTGCTAGGAGGAATGCAGGCTAGGCTAGTGCTGACACACACACACACATATTGGCTCTAATCTCTTCCATTTACATACACTCATTTCTATTTGATTTGCCTGAGGCACAAACACACACAAAATGCAAAAATATGCAATAATCCAGGTATATCCTCACATTGCCAAAGACGTAAATAGAGCAAGGACACATTTTCAGCGTGTCACACACACACACAAACTCAGTTTTAATGACAGTTGTGGATGTTTACGCGCACACAATATTCTCTTTAATGTTTTCGCTCCATTAAAATTAAAAATGACGCTCTGGCTCAAACATCAATGTGCGCTGTTTAATTAATCTTGAAAAAAGTCATTTATATGCGTTTATTTATAACAATGAAATATTTTAGCAACACTTAATCTTCGTTCTACTCATAAAAATTCTAATTAAACAGACTCTGTGCCTATTCTGCATGATATTGCTTAAGATGATCCTTTCTCCACACAACAGACCACAGCTCTCTGCAACAGAAAATGCTGAAGCATAGAATTGATTTAAATGTCAGATATAGTTCAAACGCTGTTCAAAATCCAAGACTAAACAGTATTGATCCCTTCTGTACAGCTAGTTCACTGGGGTTTCACGCTTTGAAACGCTTCCAGATTTAACGCCATCATGAGCGCTGCGGACAAAAATGAGGAGAAACCGATTTTAAGAAGAAAAAAAAAATGATTTCGCATCTGAAATCCTCCGTCCCACTGATTTGCAGCGATATTGCGCATTAGCGAAGCAGCGGCTCGTGTTATATCATGCATGATGTATCGTCTGCATGCGTGTGTGTCAGAAAAGAGCATATTGGGTTGCCTCCCCACGGACCCCCCTTTTGCAATCAGCTGATCACCCTGAAAAGATGGAGTGGTACAGGGTCAAAGGTCAACTGTGTCACCCCGCCACCCCCAAGCAGTCAGTATGTATTACCATACATTAACCCTCGTTGTTTAGATGCACTCTATTTGTGCATATCTCATTAGGATATGTGTGTGCGTTCACCTTCTTTGCAAATATAGCATGCATTTATCTGTGATATCAGTATATTTGGAGGTAAACATGATGCTGCACACTTTCCTCGTGAAATTTATAGTGAGGTGGTATGAGTGTGTGTCTGTATACATCTTGGTCAGAGAGGGTCTCCCCTCCCCTGCTCAGTCAACCCCCTGTGTGTGTAATCCCTGCCAGCTGTCCCCACAATCTAATCTCTCTACCACGATCAGCTGGGACGTTACACGCACGTGTGTGTGTGTGTGTGTGTGTGTGTGCGCGTATGTATGTGCCCAGGGAGGTGGGGGTGGTGTCAAACGGAGAGCATAAATTGTAGCCCGAGCGTGTGCGCAGCGCAGTGTGTGTGTGTCCGTGTGTGTGAACCGCTCATCCCTTGCATACCTGCTCCTTCCCTCTTCCTCTGGATATGTATACATATATGATGCGTTTATATATGTATATGCGCATTTTTAGCTTTTCGTTTTTTACGCATCATTTTTTTTGTATCGCGCACAGTTGGATTTTCTCACGCTGAAGGGCACGGGGAGAATACTCCTCTGTTGTTTTTTTTTTCTCTGTATTGGTTTTTTTTTTTTTAAACAACTGCGGCATCCCAGCACCTGATTTTCCCTTCCTGCATGCATGAAAACATTCCAACCTGCCTACCTTTCCCCCCTAAATCCCCTCCACCCTATACCCCAAGACCATCATCCCTTGCAACCCTGGAAGAGGAGCCTCAGCTGGGGCAGAGAGCTTCAGCAGGACCCCCTGTTCACCCCTGGATGGAGAATAGCGAGAACTGTTGGAACTAAGAGAACAGGAGGGAAAAACAGGATGTACGCTTGTGTATCTTCTGCACTAGGGAGAAGAGAAAGAATGAAGCTTAGGATAATGTTAGTAGTTTTGCAGAGATAGACGATATTTCTGGGTAATTCTTGTGTGATCTGATGCTTTTTTTTTCCCTGGAATGTTATTATTTTTGTAAATACATGTATGTTTTTTGTATGCATTTATTTGTGGTCAGCTTCCACTCATTTGTGTGTTGTGTTTTTAACTGTACTTGTTTTTACTTGCCGTATAGGTGCTTGTGCGGTGAGAGAGAGAGAGAAATAAAAGACAGAGAGAGAGAGAGAGAGAGAGAGAGAGAGAGAGATGGGGGGGTGAGAGAGGCAGAGAACAGACTGTCATAGGGAAGCGCTAGCTTTACATTGCGATGCTGGCAGCCGTCTCATCATGGCGGTGGACGTGCTGAATGGACGAGCAAGAGAGCAGTGCATAGCTTTGCATCTTCGCACATCCCTCACGCTCAGCTTTGCTGGTCCTCTTTGTTTGGCCGGTAGAGGGAAAAGGTCTGCTGGAATGAAACAGAAGGCAGGTGCTTCTTGCAGAATGGGTACAACAAAAGGTAGATCCCTCTTTATCTCTCTCGCTGTCTTCTCTCTCTCTCTCTCTCTCTGTCAGGTTATGCATTCGTGATATAAATAGAAAGGTCCTTCTGGATGTTTTTGTGTGTAAAATATGATCATAAGAAACACTGTGTTGCGTTGTCATGTATGTTTTGTTCTCACCACACATCTAGGCCGACGGAAAGGAGGATTTAAAACCGCACAAGCAGGGAGAATCCTCAGAAAGATGTGTAATTGTGCGTGTGTGTGTGTGTGTGTGCGATTAGGACTTCTGGTTTGGACTGCACTAACACCAGCAAAGCCCACATCAGATGCAGGAGGAGGAGGACAGGTGAGAAGAAAGGGATTTTAGATGAGTACAGAAACGTGGTATTGTACTGAAGGACAAGAACAGGATGTGCAGACTGCATAGGGACCAAATACAGACAAGCTGGACGACCGAACCGTTAGCCGTGATGAAGAGGAACGAAGAGAGTTCTTTAGGAAAAGACAAGTCGGATGACATTCGGAAACTTGGGTTTTTGCTCTTTGTGTTCACAGTGGACCTTGATTTAATTTCAATACAATTAAGGCACGCGGTGAATGCCAAGAGAGAAGCCAACAGCAGCACTCACCTGAGCGCCCGGTCGACAGGACAAAGTCATCTATAGTACAGTCACTGCAACTGTGCTTTCATATTAGTGCACAATAAAATAACACCCTGCACCATCCCACTGCCATTCCCTATCTGATACCCAGCAATGTCATGGAAGCAGATAATCCCCTTATGCATGGCGAACACTTAAGCAGACCATCGAATATTCATTACACTGAAATAAACACAGGGCCTAATACGCATACTCTAACCATTTACAAAAGGCACGGCAGTATCTCTCCCAAACCAGGAGATTATATTTGGTGACAATGCTCGGCAAAAATGCTCGGAGGCAAAAACTGCAAAGGTTGCGTTATGACCTACATTTCACAACACAAACCATCAATACATGCGCTGAAGTTTGATATGCAAATGCTATGTAGTAAGTATGGGATTAAAAGATTTGAATATAACACACTAATACCAAAATATTTCATCATTTTACAATTTCTGACAGCATTGTGATGCAGTAATTTTAGAGTAAAGCTCAGGAGTCTTTTGGAACAAACCCTTTTAATTTAGCTAGGTATCAATAGGGTTTGTAGCAACCTTTTAATTGACATTTTAAACAGCACAAACACCACAGCATAAGAGCATAAGGCCCACCGTCATGCTCCTGACATTCAAATCATGTCCCCTTCACACTAGCAGTAATAAATCAGCTATCTGCTCTGGGCACGTGGCGCAGATGTTTAGAGGGGTCAAAGTTTACCTATTATTTATGACTAATGATGAATTTTACTCACAAAAGAAAGGCAAACACGGTCTGGGATGAGGCTCTGCCCCTCAGGCTAGATTTCTGTCGACGGAACACACAACTGTGAAGACAATAAAAGCAAATATTAATCACTTTGACAGTCATTCAGACACCACGCGACGACATTGCTGGTGTTGCATTTTACGCTTTAATACATCTGCACACAGTTACGGTTAATTTTTGTTGTTCGCATATAAAGTACAAACCTTTAGGACGTATTTATTTTGTCCACACTTCACATTTGTCTTCTTGACGATTTCAGATATGCTTAAAAAGGAAGCAAATATTCAGCTTTGTAAAACAGCATTGCGAATTTTCGTTTAAATTCAATATAAATATTTAGAAATTGCCGTTATGCACCAAGACGTAGAGAAACGACGCCTTGCTCTTAAATCAACTTGAGGCCATATAGCCTACGTCACAGTACAGGCTTTCACCTAACACCCCTAAGCCTATTAAGACCACAACGGAAACACATTTAACCTAAAAAATATTTTTCTATTAAAGAATAAACCAGCCTAATTATAAAATAAGAAGCAAAGTTTAGATAATAAAGTCGAGAAGCCTTACACGAGTCTCAAATTAAATATGTAGTTTTAGATTATTATTACATTTATTAGGCTATTATATTATTAATATTAACAATTATTATTATTATTATTATAATAAAAATTATTATTATTATTATTATTGCCTAGTCTATTAAAATTCTCTAGACGAGAAAAAAAGTTATCCTTAGCAAATAGACAACATTAAAAAGCAACCCAGAAAAACGAAAAGCAAATTACAATTAATAAATATTTTTTTTAATTAATTTGAATAATTTCGTTGTCGTATAACTAAATGTGATATAAATACAACAGATGCTTATAAACTAATGGACTATTTAAATGTAAGAAGACAGTTATTAAACATGCAAGGCGTTGCATATGTATACAACAAATTACCCTAAATTATTATTTTTACAATTTTAACTAAAAACGTGTTATTTCATCTACTTTTAAATTGTGTTAAATACGCACCACACAATTAAAGGGGCATTTAAATGCCCCCCTTTGATATTTTCGTTCTACCTCCCCATATACACATTCGTTTGAAATAAATCGGTGCCTGGGTGTAGTACAGAAATGATTTTATTATGTAAATTGCATCTTTTGCAGACATGGCCAGGCGTTACTAATGGCAAAAATACACGCGCGCGCTCTTGATAATGCGCTGAACGCACGCGGCTGCTCGACTGTCAACACGCTGATAAACGCAGCGCGCGCTCCTCGCCCCGCACCCCGCGCACAATCCGGACGGCTACGGCAGCAGGATAAAAAAGCGATAATACTGTCTGGGGTACAAGAACAACCTAAATCGGAAATTCACAACATCTATTGCTTTTAAACCCGAGACTGATTGAGTTCAGGCCTGCATCTCTTTGTTATTCAGGTGCGGCCTGTTATCAGTGGCCACACAGATATGATCTGAAAAGCCTGAAAATCGCAGCAGACTTTCCTGAGGCCTGCTCTGTGATAGTGATTGATGCTCAAATGTGCAAGATATACCTAGACATTAGGCTACTAAGCCTATTTTTATTCAATAGTAAAATAGTTTGCACGAGAAATAGGCTATCCATTATGAGGTTATGATTTTCTCCAAAACTCCTGACAGCACCCCATATTAGTCAAAATATCAGTATAAGCTTGTGTTGACAAAATATAAACATTAGCAGGCATGTAGACCAGTTGTTTTGCTGAAGATGAGCAGATTTTTTTTTCAGAGAGGGATGGCAGCAGACACAAGGACAGACCAGACTGCATCTGTCTTAAACACACACCGCATCAACGGTCTTAGACACGTGCCGCCCCCTCCCCACCTTCATGTTGCCTGAGGATCCCAAGAGGTTTTGGGGTCCCTGGGGAGAAAGAGAGAGGCCGGGGTCAGAAAAGGGCCCCTCAGGCAGCATCATATAGACAGACGGAAGGTTGAGCCATGTGCTGCGTCTTATTCCCCCTTCATACCTAAATCAAGCTCAGTAGGCGCTCTCTCTCTTACACATACAGTACTCAAATAGAGAAGAAATATGATATGCACTAAAGACACAAATATACAAAGCCTAAAATGCATGCATGCATCAGAACTGATTCAAACACACAGGCTTCTTGTAAACACTTGGTCTTCTCACTTAAGGAGGTAACTCTTCTGCGCTGTCATCAATTAAAATATTACAGTGATTGATTGCTGTGACCTCACTGGCACAGCAGGGGATTGACAAATCACCCAAGCTCGAAACAGTTGGGATTGTAATTTTATTGTATTTTTAAAATTTGCTAAATGCTGTAAAATGTTTGTTAATTTTTTTCATTAAAACAAAGCAAAGGATTTGGTTGTGTTGTGCTACCGAAATAGCTACAAGGGAACCCAAATATTTTCCATGTGTGCACTGTAAAAAAAGTAGTGTTCCATACATTTATGTTGTCCTAACACAAATAAGGTTAACTTATTAAACAGTATACAGTAACAGACATTGTTTCTCGTAACCATCTTACACAAATGCATTGTCAAACATGTGAATACATTCAGCCACTCTACACAATTTGGGGGGAATTTGTCCAATCCAAAAATAAAGGTAAATTCTATCATTACTTACTCACCCTCGTGTGGTTCCTGTTTTCTTTCTTCTGTGGAATACACAAAAATGTTTTAATACTTTTGGTAACAAAATATTGGTGACAAATTAACTGATTCTGGTAAACTAATATTTATCGTGAATCGGTTTATGACATTGCACACACACATCTTGATACAGTAAAGGTTGATGACAGCAAAAAAATACAATGCTTCATTTATTGGAAAGTTTGGGTAATTTAAGCTATTTTGTTAATCTTTTTTGTAGCTTTAAGTCACAGAACAAGGGAATCCAATAGGCCCTATATACATTATTTTGAACGTCACAAAACCCAATCTCAGTGTATTTAATTTTGTTCAGACGAGTTTAGAAAGGCGAATAAAAAAATAAAGTTATAACTCCCCCTGTTGGACAAACATAACCAGTTCCACATCGTGCCGCCATTTTAGGATTAAACTAGCCCGCCCGGTTAACAGTATAAAGCAGCAGACTCACTATTTTAAGATATTAACATATTACTTACGTAAATAGCCTATAATTAATCCATTTACAGATAACGGCGAAAACAGCGAGGCTCTTTAACATGCAAGCGTTGTAAACGCTCAAGGTATAAACGTGTATCAACATTCAGGTTAGAGGTGGAAACGGCGCCACAGAGAGGCGAGTAAAGAATGTAGGCTACTTCACTAAGTAAACAGAAAAAGCAAGATTGATGAAATCACATTCTTCATGTTATAAAAAAAATAACACATAAAACATGTTTTATGATAAATTAAATAAATCAAACATTTTCACGGAAAACCTAGATCACTAGCCATGAAAAAACTTGTAAATCCACAGAGAACCATTTCAGTTGTTGAGAAAGGATGCCAGTTTGCCCAAAGATAGAGAAATGTAGTTTATGTAGTTAATGTTTCATCTCACAATTCAGATAAAAAAAAGAAAAGAAATGAGAGCTATACACTCAATTCAACATTGAAAAAGAAACATTTCCGAATTCCATCC
This sequence comes from Danio rerio, assembly GCF_052040795.2. Taxonomy (NCBI): domain Eukaryota; kingdom Metazoa; phylum Chordata; class Actinopteri; order Cypriniformes; family Danionidae; genus Danio; species Danio rerio. Next base: position 28,828,922 of record NC_141037.1, read on the forward strand.
TCACGTAATATAAATAAAACACATAAAATGTTTTGAGAAAATCTTAAGTAATAGACCTAAAATTAAAAATTATTCACGATTCCTTGGATTCACTCAATTTTTTACGGTAGGTGGTTGTAAAAATTTTATTTGGGCTGAATTTAAACAAATTAAGTTGAACATTATTAAATTTAATTTGTTTGTTTAAATTCAACACAAATTGTTTGTAACAGTTCAGCATGCAACACTTTTTTGTGAGAAAAGCTGGTCAATACATGGAGAAATGTTTGAGAAAAGGCTTGTAAAAGCCAATTAGCCAAAGGATAGAAGAATGTAATTACTTGTAATTGAGTTTTACTTCACAATTCAGACAAAAGTCCGAAAAGAGAGCCATATGCTCAAATTCAAGATTTCTCAATTTTAACATAACATCTGACTTTTAACATAAGCCAAGAATTCCCTTGCAAGGATATAAAGTCAGAATCCATCAATGAACAACTTTAGTTGCATTTAAAACAAGTAAATTCTGAGCTTCTCACAAACGCAAGTTTATAAGGTGCACAGCAATTTTAGAGCCCATAAGTCTGAAGAAAAAGTCACAATTGAGAGCTCACATTTGCAAATAGATTGGAAAATGTCTTTTCCATAATGAAAACAAGCTTCAACCTAGGCCCTGGATAATTTAAAATACATATTACAATGACACCTTGCTCACTTGTTCGGTTTTAAAAAGGGTATTTGTATTTCATGGTCACAAAAAAGTACAGGGAAGCATACTGCACTGAATTAATTTATACTGAGGATTTTAAAAACTTAACATTTTAGACAGCTTGATTAACCACAAAGACAAAAAACTGTTTGTGTCATAGGTAGCAAAGGATACAAATAAAACCCTGGGACAGGTTCCATTACACCAAATTTGTAGTTGCATGATCAATCCTTTTCTTGAGAAAGCAAACACACTTGAGGCTTTGTGCAGCATCTTTATTCTGACACTGCTAAATGCCAGCAGTTTTGCATGAGTTGTTCAATGCACCAACATGAACATAGAAGAAGGGATGAAGTGTGCAGGCAGCTATAGTGTAAAAGAGGAGTGTGGGTGCTGGATGGAAGGGGACCAGGCAGTTTGGGACACAGGTTAGTGCATGAAGTAGTATTAAGTCAAACAAGGGGAAAATGCAACACACAAGTTCTGCCGAGTATACCACATTTATTTTTAATGAACTGATTATGAGAAAGAGAGGGTGCAGGGCCCACCTCAATGCAGACTTAAGAAACGGAAGAGAAAGACAAGAACGAAAAAAAATATGACGGGAGGAGAGCAGCCCATAGCAACAATTTTTCTTTAACTTGCAGAAGTAAAAGGAGTAAATGGAAAATAAGCTGACAACTCTCAAACGCTGCCCCCTTTGGTACACTTATAAAACTGATCCAGTGAGCAAAAGCCTTAACACAACAAATTGGCTTCTCCGTTTACCGTCCCCTGCAAAACACCCTCTATTACCAATAACAAAAAACAAAAACAAACAGGAAAAAAAGAAAACTCAGGACATTCCTGAACATTCGTTATTTTTCTTCTTTTGAATTACAATTCTTTTTCAATTTTATTCACTTGGTTGCAACTTGGTGGCCAATTTACCAATAAAGAAACATCCACTGAGACGGCGACGATCATTCCTGATTGGATGGTTTCAGCTCCAATAAAGAGTTAGGACAGAGAAATGAAGATTGGGGAAACTCTAAAAAAAAATCTCACAATTGTAAGAGAGAAGCAAAGCCATGTGTTTGGACTGTAAAAACAGATGTTTTTCCTAAAAAAAAAAAAAAAAAAAAAAAAAAAAAAGAGAGAGAGAGAGAAAAGAGCCAGCCAAATGAAAACAGGACCAAAAAAGTGGGAAGTACTGGGTTTGCTATTAGAATCCTATAGAATTAAGTTGTAGTCCTATGAATAATTGTGTCATTTTCTTTTACTACAAGTTCGAAGTAAGTCTTTTAGGTCAACAGAAATCAAAGAAGAGTCTTCATTTAGTTTCTTTTTTTTTCCTCTTTTTGAATCCTTGGTTAAATCTTTCCCCGAAATAATTTCTGAAAATATCTGGTTTTAAGATTGGGGAGAAAAAAAAAATAGGGCCTTTCAGTCTTTTGCCCAAAGCAGTGCCTGTTACTTTACACGTCCTTGGCGATCCTGCAAGAGAAAGAAAAATCATCATTATTATTTTTTTTAAATCAACGTATGCCCACAAAGGTCATTCTGACAGCAAATTTCTTAAATATAAATTCAAACCATGTAAACATCTCAGAAAGTCTTCAAAAAAGCTGAAAATATTGCTTCTAAATAGTAACCAATGCTGTGTATCTCAGAACTACTACAAAAATGAAAATCTGCTCAAACATTTTTTTAAATGTTAAGGTTTATGGAACTTTACAGCACTCTTTAAATATAGTTCACCCAAACATTTTAATTGTCATCATTTACTCATCCTCCACTTTTTCCAATCCCGTTTGAGTATCTTCTGTCTGTTGAATAGTATTTGTTTGCTGTGGACTATGAAGTTAATAGTTACAAGTTTTCAGCTTTCTTTAAAATAATCACCTTTTGTGTTCAACAGAAGTTAGAAACTCATAATTTTGAACCACTTGAAAATGAGTAAACTTTCATTTTTGGCTGAACTATCACTTTAAATAAATAATATGAAAATTACTGCCACAAAAACATTTAATTGCTGTTATCAGAACATATTTTTACTAATGCGTCTACGGACAAGCCCTAAACCTGTCACTGACATATTCAATTGACACACATGTAATGGCAGGGCCTACTGCCAAAGCTAACAGAGATGAAACCCATTAACATGCTTACAGAAACTCACAAAACATGCTGACAGACAAAGAACAGTGTGAACAAGATGCATCACCTGCATTCTGTAGTGGCTCCGACTGGAGTTATTGGAGTACGGGTCACTGCCCTGAACCTCCACCTACCCAAGAGAAGAACAGCATTTAGTCAAATAATCCTGAAATATCGAACATCATTTAAATGTAAATGACAGAAAACAATAATATTTGAATACTAAGGTTGACACTTAACAACAAAGATCATTTCAGAATATACCAACACTTTAGACTAAGCTATATACACAACTTGCATCTGACAACAAAAACACACAAAAACCCCCACTAATTTAACATAAAAGCAATGTATGAGGGCTTGATTAATTTGCCAAAATATTATTTAAAGCTTGAATATCCTAAAAGCATGCGATAGAACTGGGCGATTCTCCATTAATTAAACACTAACTTGATTACATTTTAGAAACAATTTTTTTTTTGTCCTCTCCGCGCTGCCTACACTCATCAATGCTACCAAGCTGACCGATCAAAGACCTTGCGCTATGCGTTGTTGCAACGTGTAGTTAGATTTTTTGAGAGATCAGCATCAGTCACGGCGAGGGGTATGTGGAAGCACGGAGGCTGTGCCAGACCATACACTACGCTCAACACAGAAGTGTAAACAGTAGCAGTGTCACAGAACTTCACACACGGAAGGGAAAGTAAATGAAATAAATTACCTGAAAAATTTTTTAGATAATACGTTCTGAATGTCGATTTCGATTACTTTTCGATTAATCGCCCAGCCCTAGCATGTGACTGTTAAAGTATCTGATTCAAAGCAGTATGTGACTGACTTCAATACAAAATTGTTAACCCAATGGAATTTCTATAGACCTTATGCTTCAATGTGGAAGTGCACTCGTTATTGCGATTGTTTTAGACAAGGGTGTCCAAACTCAGTTCTGGAGGGCCGGTGTCCTGCATAGTTTAGCTCCAACTTGTTTCAACACACCTGCCAGAAAGTTTCTAGTTTATATAGCAAGAGCTTAATTAGCTGGTTCAGGTGTGTTTGATTAGGGTTGGAGCTAAACTCTCCAGGACACCGGCCCTCCAGGACCGAGTTTGGACACACCTGGTTTTAGAACTTTCCTTTCAGTTGTCTATGGGAGAAATGAATGTGAATACTAAAAGGCAAAAACAGTCTAACTACTTGCTCTACAAACAAGTGTTTGCATGAATATATAGACAAAGCAGAATAAAATAAGAAAATATCAGTTTGCAACAACAAGCAACATAACGAGCTGTTTTTTAACGCCTACAAGTTATTAGAAGTAAATGAGACTAGAAGTCTCAAGCCAAAAAGATCCAAATGGCTTTCCCCACTCGTACGTGAATAAGGTAAATAGGAGACCCAAAATTAACTTCAAGAAACATAGTTTTATGTGCTTTACAATATCCACACTACACCGAGTGGTTTTAAGTAATGAACCATTTGTTGAAAAGAAAGCCTTGATGCTTCACAAAGCTTTGCTTAGCCTCCATTATAATTTAATATGTCTAAATAATCAATAGATGAGGATGTACAAAAAAAAGGTTGAAACATCGCTTAGTGACTGGTTATACTTGAAAATCTACATTCACTGCATCCCATAATGTTTTTCAAGGGTTTAAATTTCTACAATCATTTCCCCTCAAGTTTGTAGTTAGGTTTCCAGAGTGATATAACATCAAACTGGGTAACACGTTAATGAAATTAAATCAACAGTGAATGAAACAAGTTAAAAATAAAAAAAAACATTGCTCTTTATCAATACCACATTGGACAATTTGAAAGGGATACATACTCCAAGGTCTACTGCATAGGGACAATGCATGATGACAAAATATGAATTGGTGCTCATCTATTCTGACAGACACATTAAACGTGACAATGGAAAATCTAGTTTGATCAATGATAAAGTCAGTGAAAAGATGAGGGGAACTAACAATATCTAGCTAAATGTTATGTTGATCGTATTTGTCAGTAAGCAATACTTCACAAAAGCAATTATACACTCAGACAAGTCGTGCTAACAACCTTAAAATGAGCAAAACTAACTAAAGTTAGTACATGGATACAGAAAGAACTGTAAAAAAGAACTAGAGCTAGGCAAATAATAGAAATAAAACTGCAAATGTGATGGAGTAAAGTTGCGATTGTCATGCACATCTTGTCAGGTAAGAATGGTGTGATCTGTGGTAAATATCATCTGAAGGCCAGAGGGCGCTCTCAGAAAGCCAGGAAATATCCCGTATAGAGTTGCATTATAAACAAGAATTACCTGCTTTCAAAGATTCAGAGTGACTAATAAACAAACGAAAATTGAATAATCTCACAGAGGTAATTTTGGTAATTTCACATGTTTACTATGGCTTTACTACCTATAGACTTACTAACAAGTAAACAGCACTAATTATAGCAGAATTATCTTGATGTCATTGACCAATCAGATTGTATCTGATTTTAAAACATCTCAACTGCAACCCTTTGGTTTACTCTGCTCCATCTAGAGGTTTACTAGAATTGGATTTACTGAAATTTCTCAAAAATAATCTAATATTAATTGCCAAGCCCTAATAAGAACTTTTTTTTTTCTATAGCTTTGAGTTTTAATCCACATGAATTAAAGTAATAAAAATGCATTCTCTAAAATGACCTCCCTAAAAATGACAGCTACAACAGCACCACATACACACAGGATTTGAGTAAACTCTGCACAGAGACAAATAAATCATTTGTTTCAAAAGAATGAGCTGTTAGGGAACTAAATGCTGTTCAACAAACTAAACTAATAAACTTGTGATTAATGTATAGCACATGAAAGAACATCAAGCCATAAATATAATAAACAGCATAAATATATAAAAAAAGAAACATCCATTTTAATTGCTCTTTTTTAATTTTGCTTGAGTGAAGTGAACTAATAAAGTGGAGTTTTTCAGATATGAATCATGGACAGGCAACATTATATTATTTGTCAAGCAAACATGTTCTTTTGGAAAGACGCATAGGAACAAAAAGCCTTATTAGCACACTTGTGGTTGGGAGATTTTAAGGTGGGTATAAAGTTTCTAATGTCACATGCAAACATTCTCACCAAATAAAAGGCAGGTTTTAGAAGATTTACATGGGCACATGTAATTCTAATGATACAAAACTTAGACTAGTGTCACAATCCATATAAGCAATATTTGGCAAAAGAAAATTGATGTTCTCATGTCTTCATGTATAATACTTTCTGTAGAATAAACTTAGTTTGAAGAATCTTATTCTGAAATAATCTTATCCACACAGTGAAAAAACAAAATGATCCAAAAATAAATGAATATAGATTTGGTCACATTAGGTCAACGGCTCTCAATTCAGTCCTCGCTCCAACCCTGCCTGGCACATTTTGCATGTCTCTTATTTGAGACACGATAATCAGTTAATGGATTTCTCTGTTAACAAGTTGATGATCTGAATCAGGTGTGGTTAAGCAATACACTTAAAATGTGCAGAAAAGAGGGGCTCGAGGACCGGAAATTGAGAATCACTGCATTAGGTTAACGACTTATTTAGATCATTTAATCTGAACAACCTCTAAGGAACCTAGCGTGCACTGACTCTGCAAATTATTTGTTCCCTGAATATTTATAACCGAGCTCTTTGCAGATGAGCTATTAGCGCATCAAACCACAATTCTGAAAAAAAAAATCCATTACACCAAGCAAAAATGTGCAGCATCTGGGATTGCATTTTCAAAACACACTTTTCATTCACCATATCATTGAGTAAATGGTTGAGACATAGAAAACAATCATCTTCTGAATCAGGGGAACTCAAAGACCAGAGTGAAAAGTCATGATTTTAGATGCACAAATAAAAAGAAAAAATACTGAACAAAATTAACATTTAGAAATAACAACAGCAGAAGAACTGGATGAAAGATAATCAGCATTATATTCCAGATGGAGCAAGGCCGTGGCAGGTTACCTTTTTTACACTCTCCTCCTCTTCCTGACGTTTCTCGTAGTGTGAGAAGTCGTCAAAAATGGAGGTGGTGTGCTTGTAACTCGCGATGATCTTCAACACTTGACGTGCCTTGTCTAGAGGAACCTCCTGTGTGTCGCGAGAGTTGGTTACCGGCTTATTCTCATTGTTCTCCAAGCGAATGTGCCTTAGTTGGCTGTTGGGAACGTCCTTGACAAAGATCCAGCGCACATCGAAACGACCCTTCCACTTGTCCTGCGACCACACGCCTGCACAAGTGTTGTAGTCCACAGGCGAGCGCATCTCCGCCACGCCACAGAAGTGCCCACTGCCATTCACACTGAAGAGCAGGTACAGTGGCCCTTTGTTGGCTAGCGAACGGTATGCAGCGTCCAGACGCTTATTGCCATGTTCTGTGCTGCACCAGATATTGTACTTAATGGACCGGTGGATATCGTCCTCAGAGTAACTCTTGATGATGAAGACACGACCATGTTTAGGGTTCCAGTCGAAGTCCTTGGGATTGTAGTTGTTTACCATGCGCAGTTTTTCTAGAACTGGGTGGGGTTCTGCTGGCACAGTAATGCCACCCATTCCTGAATTGGGAGGGGATTGGCCAGGTCCACCTGCTGCATCCCCAAAGCCGTTGGCACGGTTACGCGGGGGCACCCAGCGGGTTGGCTGGGAGGGTTGGGAAGCTGGTGGGCCCTGGGAGAGTTGAGGTGGAACAGCACCGGGCTGGCCACCTGGAGGAAGAGGGTGCTGGACAAGCTGTCCAGTAGGAGGAACTAGCTGTCCATTGCTGAGGGGCAACTGAGGCACCCCACCAGCAGTAGCACCTGGTTGAGGAGACGACTGATTGGGTGGCTGTCCATTAGTGGGCAGGGAAGTCTGCTGTGGGGCTGCTGGTTTAGGCATATTCCCCTTGTTGTCCCATGTCCCAATATCCATGTTATGTTTTATTGGAGGTGGTGGCAGATTTGTCCCACCAAGTCCCCCCTTAGTTTTCAATTTAGGCTGTGGTTTGGCTGGCTTGCTGGCAATGTCCGCCCAAGAAGCAGTTTTCGCAGGAGCCATGGAGGCAGGAGGCATGGTTGGAGCTGTAGACACCTGACTCAATGGCCCTCCGGGAAGTCCAGAACCAACAACCTTTGGTGCCATGTCCCCTGCCCCAATTTTAAGCCCTGCCATGCCCTGATCCAAGCTATTCATCCCCACTGCCTTGTTGAGTGGCTCATTGGCTGCAAAGGGAGACTGTCCGTCAATCATTGCACCTCCTAGCGTGCTAGGGGCATAGGCGTAACTGCTGCTGTAACCTGAACTCTGTGTGGACTGTCCCTGAGAGCTGCTGTTGCCCCAAGCGGGAAAGTCAATCCCACTGGGAAAGAAGTTGAAGCCATGCTGTCCTAGGAAAGGGTTGTTCCCCAGTGCTCCAGACTGTCCAAACATGGCATCCGGGAGAAAGTGGTGCTCCCCATTGCTAAGCTGTCCATAAGAGGCCAGGTAAGGCATCGGGGGATCTCCACCTGTTGACCATGCCGCTTCATTCAGGGAATAGGTGAAGCCTATTGAGGGGCTGTAGTAACTGGGCATGTAGGAGTCGGACATGGCCGTATAGGCATTGCTCTGTAAAAACAACAACATAAATTGTGATTAGTCATTATCAACTCCAGACAAGTAGGATTAGAAAGGTAATGCAACAACCTGGAAAATATTGCCAGGTGACAATTGCTCCCTGTTGTCACCTGGAAACATTTCTCCCCTTGTAGCATTAACCCTTTGAGTAAAAACTTAAGTACATTAACTGTAGATTAAAGTCAAATCAATTATCAAGATAATCTCTTGCTTTATTATTTTACTTTGTAAAAGTAAACCTGAATAAAAACTAAATAAAAAAAATTTAAATGAAATTTTCCATGTCCATTAAGGTAAATATTTTTAATTCTTTGATATGCACCCATTTTGCATAATTTTAAATATAGCAAAAAATATATCTAAAATAAAAATAACAGCAATAATATTCTATCGACAGATAATGAAATGTCTAAACTTTAAATGGTTTTAATATTCATATACATATTATAAATGTAATGTTAAAACTACTTCATAAATGGACAGATTTCAAGTGACTACTGTTGCATGTATATTCAAATAAATGCGTTCTGAAATTGGTTTACACTACACAATATTAGCTTCTGAAAAATTAAGCACACCGTTTCAAAATACATTAATACATTTAAACAAGCATGCATTTAAAAATTAAACCTAGTTGTTAAACAGTGATAATTTAACAACTATTTTTAATAGACCTCCTTGGTCAACAAAATATATTTCTCCAAAAACATAAAAAAAATAGTGTTCTACTTGCTTCCTTTATTCTTTACTTGTTTCAAATTTTTGTGTCTTTCTTCTATTGAACACAAGTGCATATTTTGAAGAAAGCTGAAAACTGTTGAACATTGACTTCCATAGCATGTGTTTCCTACTATAGAAGCTAGTCAGTGTTTACAAGTTTTCCGCTTTCTTCAAGATATCGTTTGTGCTTAAAAGAAAGAAACCCAAAGGAACCATGCGAGGACAAGCAATTAGAAAGTACATTTTCATTTTTGGGTGAACTATCCCTTTAAAGCTCCCCTGAGATCACTTTATGCAATAAAAACCCATCTGCAGTCATACAATTTTCCATACATTGACAAAATATAATTAAATAAAAACTTGGGTCAAGTGGAGCATCAGTGTTAAGCTCTGTGAACTACAACACCAAACAATGCAAATCTGGACTGAACAACCTCCTCAGATCATTTGGGACTGGTGCTGGACTTAGCCCCCCCTCCAGGCACACAGCCTGCTCGCATTTTCAACACCAGCAATCAGCTTTGTGAGGGCAATAGTGGCACAGATTCCCTACAAAGGATCCCAGCATTCCTTTGACAGGGTGAATACTAGACCCTTTATTCGTCCGTGTCCCATTTTTATTTTTTCCTCAGAAGACATCCATTGCCAGAACCCTCTTTATCAGTGCCAGGACTGATTCATTTTTAATTTGAATGGAATTCTATTACAGAATATCTGGACAGGAACATAAACGCAATCACCTTTCTCCACTTCCTGGTAAACGACTGTGCTGCTTTTTGCATAATTTCCTATGACTCATCCGCATGTACTTCAACCTAGACAGCAACTAAATATTTCTCAATACACGTAATGGATGAATTGACTTAAGTCCACAAACTGCTTTAAACTACGCATACAGTGATAAGCCACAATGTAAAAGGCCACAGAGACACCCTAATAAGAAAACAAAGCCCCGTGGCCAGGATGCAATTACGGACCATAATAAATCCTTAAAACAATAGACAGAAAAACAATTGCTACGGCACGCTGTCTCTATGAGATCCTTCTTTTGTTAAAACTTTGAAACAAGACCTACCTGTCTGGGCTGAGCATTCAGGTAAGGCTCGAACTCATCATCGTTCAAAGTATCCTTTTGGGTAACAGCTCCGTTTTGTACTGAAAAGAAAACAGAGAAAGTTAAGGTACAGGTCTCGTCTCATCCATCCATCCATACACATGCATGCATGCATGCATGCATGCATGCATAATTACAGGATGAGGAATGTTCAATTGGGGTTCTGTGTCATCTAAAAGATTAAAATCCCTTTTAATTATATGTAAACCCTAAGATTTTGTTAAACGAGTCCTCTCCTGAATCTGTCTATGCATTGTATTTATGACTATATTCAGTCAGATTATATTTTTGATGAAACATATTTTCTGTTGTTATCTAGTGATATCTTTTAAATATGATAAGAATCAATGACCTGTCCAATTCAGCAGCAGGTGCATTGCTCTGACGGGGTGTTTAAGTTCATGTCAGGAATGTCATATTTGCATGTTAAAAGCATATAAAGTACACTGGATCAACGTAGTTTCATAAAAAAAAAAAAAATGTTAAAATGCCTTGTTTTTCCACTCCAGTGAGCCAAGCACCCACTCCATCTAACCAAAGTTGACCACAACTGACCTTACTCCAACTTCCCAACTCATAAACACAAACTTCCCAGAAGCTTACCACGTCATACCTTTTAAGCTGCGAATTTGGGAAGCACCCACAGAAATTGAGCTTTGGCATAGTACACTACGTTCTTTAGCCTACAGTATACAATATTTACAAGGTGAAAAGCAAACATACGTAAGTGCATCTAAAATATCAATTATATTATTAGTAATAAATAATAAAGTATTTCTTATAAAGAGAAGAATTTCTTCAAAATATGTACTTTTGTGTTGAACAGTAGACATTCAAAGATTTGAAACAAGGGTAAATGATGCAAGTACAACACTGTTTTCAAAGAAGCACATTTTGTTGACCAAGGATGTCTCTATTAAAAAAAGTTGTCTAAAGTGGCACTGTATTAACAGCTGTACTTAATTTTAACTGCATGTTTCCCGTCATGCATGTTTAAATATATTAAAATTAATTTTGAAACAGTTTGCTTATTTTTTTTCTTTAAAATCTACTTTACAATATAATTAAATAATTTTAGCAATTAAAATCTAATTGTAGTTTTAACATTGTGAAAGACTTTAAACGGAGATGATTCTTTATAACAGCCATTGTTGCATCTGAGGATCGGTTGTCTGTGCAGTCATGTAGTCACTACAACTATGATTAAACTATTTTATTCTGTATCATTTTCCTTAAAGTACGTAATAATCGATTAAACACCAAATGGCTTTTTAAATGAATTTGTGTCAAGAATGCACCGTATGCAAAAGGATTAGAAATAGACTAAAAATAAAGAACTAAAAGCTGTCACATTAAATGCACGTGTTAAATAGACTGATTCAACACGCAACTGGATTGTGAAAGCTTGACACAGACTGGGGTGCTGAAAATCCCCTCAACAGGTCCCCCGGCGGCATGTTAACCCCCCGCCTGTTGCCCACCGGTAGCGGGGGTGGTCTATGGGTATGCGGGACCCTTCCACCGCTACACTTTAAACAAGCGTCTAAAAAGAGCGAAAGCTGTAGTGTATGTGGGTGTTCAGGTGCTTCGGAGTGTCACGCGTTCTGCTGCACTCGGCCTTAGCGCTGTGCTAAGCGGCTAACTAGCGTGGGCTCCAAAACACCAGCTCTTTATCGGATCAATAACACTAAAGTCAACCAGATCATCTACTATAAGACATACTTATCCTTTAAACCCACGGGTGTCTGTTCTGAGCAGGTTACACGGTTTGATTTGATAGCGGAATTGGTTTGAACACACGGCCTGCTAGCAGGAGAACCAGCACGAGACTCTCGTTATCTACAGCGCTAAAACGACACACACTTCACCTACCTTTGTTTGCTTGGCCTTTCGGTCTCTGGATTGGGTCCAGGTGATTCATGAAGGAGTGAGTTTGGAGAGGAAAGAGGGAGAATAAATGAAGGTTTATATGAAGCTCAGGCCTGAACTCGCGCTGCGAGAGAGAAAAAAAACCCGCCTCGACGCCACTTCTGCTCAATGTTCACAAAGTGCCTCTGTTTACCTGCTCCAGAAGGCTGCTGGCTGACATTTCTCACTCCCCGGTGCCTGTGTGTTAGACTGCGCGTTTGTTTGCGGGTTAAAGTCAACGGGAAATGTGTGTGTTTTTAGAGTCTTTGCGCCCGAGTCTCTCTCTCTCCCTCTCTCTCGCTACAGCTGCAGATCAGACACACAATGGCGGGCTGCAGTTCCTCCACACTTCAACATGGCCGAGATGCCGCCACACGTTTATCCCCGGCGGTATAGCGCCACACTGCGGCTGGGAGGAGGTGAAGGTAATGAATGAACGACAGTGGGTCCAAATTCAAGTCCCACCAAAATGATAATCCGTGGCGATCCTAAAGGGGTAAATGTAGCTAAGGCAAGGGATTTAAACTGAGAAAAAATCCGACTCATAAAATTATCAAAATGTTCAAAGTATATGTATTTAGTATACGAATATTTAATTTATTTTAAGTTACATTTTCAAGTAATCATCACTGTATTCAGTGATTTAATCACAATTTAATTTCTTTATTGTTTGTTTGAATACCTATATGTTGTATTTATTAGCTTTTTTGAATAATCTGTTTTTATTTATGCGTTCTAAATTCGAAATTTATTTCATGTGCAATTATTTAATTTACATTGTATTATGTCATGATTATACGGCTATCATTATTTTCGCATTTGTAATCATTTTATCATTATTCAAATTAGCAGATTGATAAATCCATTTGGTTTTATATCAAATTCAGATTTTGATATTGATAAATTCATTCATGAATTTTTTTTCAGCTTAGTCCCTTTATTAATCAGGGGTCGCCACAGCAGAATGTACCGCCAACTTTTCCAGCATATGTTTAACGCATTGGATGCCCTTCCAGCTGCAACCCAACACTGGGAAACACCCATACACTCTCATTCACACACATACACTACGGACAATTTAGCTTACCACGTCTTTGGACTGTGGGGGATACCGGAGCACCCGGAAGAACCCCACACGAACGCGGGGAGAACATGCAAACTCCACACAGAAACGCCAATTGACACAGCCGAGGCTTGAACCAGCGACCTTCTTGCTGTGAGGCGACAGCACAACCTACTGCCCCTACTGATATATTACAAATACAAAATAAGGATAATTTAATTAAATACACGAATAGGGTTAAATAAAATAAAAGTAAATGACACAGTGTTTTTCAAATAAATCGTCTAATTCACTTTTTTATATCAAAATTAATTCTCAATTTACTACACAGTGCAGTAAAATATCCACACTTTTGTCTTTTTTATCAGCTCTCACTCTGCAATTTTGGTTGTTGCACTAAAGACGTTAATAAAACCCGATTGTTATGTTATTATAATGAGTTTACTTTGTGTTTGTGCGCTTTATGAACTAAAAAAAAGTCACGATTAAAATATGCACTGTCACCTGTGAGCCGCTAGATGTCGCCCTGATTACGCAGCACATTTATGTTATATCAGAGAGACAGTCGTGGACGTAACAGCTTACGCAACTACAGTACATTTGCGCTTTATGGTTTATTTTCAAGAGCAACCTATATTTCCTACAGAGAAAAATACAGGAGTTCATTTTTACCTACAGTGATCAGACTGTATAACCAAAATCATACTAGATGTAGTTTGCTGATTTGTAATAGGCCTAGTTGATAGATATGCACAACAAGTGTTTACTCGTTGTTTTTGAAACTAAGGTGTGCAGTATGAAAGAAATTTTATAATTGTTTATATATATATATATATATATATATATATATATATATATATATATATATATATATATATATATATATATATATATTTTTTTTTTTTATAGCTTATTTTATCTAGCTATTTTAGCGTGGAAAGCTCTGCTGTGACATGAATTTAACTTAGGGGATTAATAAAGTCAAACAAACAAACAAACAAACAAACAAACAAACAAACAAACAAACACATTTGTAAAAAATATTATTTGAATGTCAGGTTTAGTGCAAGAAGTTATATTTACAAAGAAATGGCAGTGTTTCTAACTAACATGGCCGATAATCAAGGCTTAAAGTTTGCAATAGTAGTAGTAGCTAAAAAATCTTTCTTACAGAACTCAAGGTGCAGAAATAAATGTTTTTTTCCTTACAGACCAAAGTTTAGAACATGAGTTTTTAAGATATTGTTTATATAAAAATAGAAATATTATATAATATTGTAGGTCGTCATGGTGGTGCAGTGGGTATGATCACCTCACAGGAATAAGGTCACTGGTTTGAGTCTCGGCTGGGTCGATTTGCATTTCTGTGTGGAGTTTGCATGTTCTCCCTGTGCTCGCGTCGGTTTCCTCTAAGTGCTTCGCTGTCTTCCACAAGTCCAGACATGTGGGTGAAATAGGTAAACTAAATTGTCCGTAATTTATGTGTGAATGAGAGTGTGTTTCCCCAACAGTCCAAAGACATGTGCTATAGGTAAATTGAATAAACTAAAATGAATAAGAAATGCTAACTGACCCAGCTGGGACTCAAACCAGTGACCTTCTTGCTGTGAATTGACAGTGCCAACCACTGAGCCACCTCTATTTTATTATGATATATATATATATATATATATATATATATATATATATATATATATATATATATATATATATAATGAAAATATTTTGTTTCTACTAGGTTACATTATACTCTTTATAATACTTACTACTTTATCTAATTATTTGGAATTTTACAGTATTAACTTGAACCACATATCAAAATGTCTTAGTTTGCTTTAATCTAATGCTTATTAATTATTATCACATGCTTAATATGTAATGTTAAATACTTATTTTATTCACAATTTGGAATATGTGTTTTAGTCTTACCTTCATTAGGCTTATTCCTTATTCAATTTTATTTTAATCTTTTTTTTAAACAATTTTATAATTATTACCATCAATAGATAAGCTTGATATTTTAAATGATTGTGTCTTTCATTCTAATGTAATTAATTTAAATAC
Organism: Danio rerio; assembly: GCF_052040795.2. Classification (NCBI taxonomy): domain Eukaryota; kingdom Metazoa; phylum Chordata; class Actinopteri; order Cypriniformes; family Danionidae; genus Danio; species Danio rerio. The sequence continues at coordinate 28,844,249 of NC_141037.1, forward strand.
ATTTTAATTGTTTATTTATTTTAATCTTACTGTATCAAATTATTTATTAATTATTTTAATGTATTTTCCAATATATTTCCCTAAACCATTAAATTGCAAAACAATATTAAAAGAAAACAATCTAACAAAAATGCTGGTTATACTAAGAATTAGTATATGCATACTGCAAATTATTCTCTCTCTCTCTCTCTCTCTCTCTCTCTCTCTCTCTCTCTCTCTCTCTCTCTTCTCCCTCTCTCTCTTTCACACACGCTCACACAGCCACAAATGAACCTGTTAAAACCTGCAAGGAGTGAAATGAATGAATGACCAATTAAGATGGTGTCTTTACCATTTACTGAATGTGTATTGATCCAATTTGTGAGTCTCAGACTGTGTCAAAACAACTCATTAGCAGCTCTATCTCTATTAACAGATGCAAGACCTGTGCTCTATAACCTTTCAAGCTCCAGCCTTGGCCTGTAATGTGCTCTTAAAGCCCGATGTCAGATCTTTTGAGATTATTTTGAAAAAGTGCTTGTGGTCGAGCCCGGGTTCCTTATAGAGTCTGTAATTAGCTCTGTGAATAATCTTTTAATGCAGGAGTTGAGTTTGTGGTTGGATGTGTTGGATAAAAATTAGATATACTTGAACCCTTTTAACATTTGCTTTCAGAACAGCAGGAGATTGAGGTGAACTTTCAGTGTTGTGTGAAAATGCAAGTCACATATTATGCAAACAAGGAAAATCTCTCACATTTTTTATAAGTGCTAAAGAAACACTGAACGGCTGAAAAAGGAAGAATGAGGAAGCTGTTAGTTTCACAAAGGCACATATTTATGTGTCATATTTGCAAGTTAGAGTGTTCTGATCTTAGTTTTAATTAACCTTATGAATTGCATCAATTTACTGACATCTTGTTATAAACATCTTGAAATTAAAATCCTCCCTGTTTTTAATCTTTCACCTTATTTCAAAGGCCAGGATTCATAAACGTAGTCACATTGCAGGATCGCTGCATGTGGCAGGTCAATGACAGGTGAATTTTATATTTAAAGTGGATGGCACTGATCTGAGTAGAGTGTCCCACACTGAGATTGCACAGGGGTGACGTTAATGTTCCAGGGTCCTGTGAGAAATAAGAGATGGAAAATTGATTGGATAAAGTGGGGTTGGTGGGGCTGGTGGGCTAACAGTCTAGTTAGCACAGAGACAGGTTTTACTTTACAGAAGAAATTCTGCAGAAATGCAGAAACTTGAGTTTGCCTACACAATTTAGCATAGCTTTTCCATGTGGAGGCCTGGTTGATTGCCAGCATAATGTTTATTTTCCCACATACCCTCTCTGATTGGCTAGCGGCTGTAACTGAGGGCAGATCTACAAATTTACTGGCCAATAAAAATAGCTGTGAACTCAATGATGTCATCACTAAATAAATCACTCTGCATCTGCACTGTACAGATGGCACAACATGAAAGAAACAATTCCCATAATTCAAAGCAGCACATAGAAATTGAGTTAAATAGAATTGCTTAAATAGAAAACATGTAAGACAACGTTTGAATGATTAGAACTTAAATGTTTTGCTCAGAGAAAGTCAATAAAATGTTTCTAACATGTCTAGCTACTTTTTTTAACAAGCATGATTTTAATACTTGGAAGTATGAACAAGGGGGTCAGTAATCATAGGTTTTAGCCTAACATGCTTTAATAAGAATTAGCATGTCGTTACTATGTGGGTAGCACATTGCTAACATGAATTATCATGTTTCTAACAAGTGTTGTGGGGTGACACGGTGGCGCAGTGGGTAGCACGTTCGCCTCACAGCAAGAAGTTTGCTGGTTCAAGCCTCGGCTGAGTTAGTTGGCATTTCTGTGTGGAGTTTGCATGTTCTCCCCGAGTCCCAGTGTTCGTGTGGGTTTCCTCTGGGTGCTCTGGTTTTCCCCACAAGTCCAAAGACATGCGGTATAAGTTAATTCGGTAGGTTAAATTGTCCGTAGTGCATGTGAATGAGTGTGTGTATGGATGTTTCCCAGTGATGGATTGCGGCTGGAAGGGCATCCGCTGCATAAAACATGTGCTGGATAAGTTGGCGGTTCATTCCGCTGTGGTGATCATTAAAGGGACTAAGCCTAAAAGAAAATGAATGAACGTGTTGTTAGCAAGCTGTGAGCTTGAGCCAGCTGACATGTTGAAAATTGCTGCTAGCGTTATGTTTACCGTTATAACAATATGAATTAGCATAAATTTAGCGTATAGTACATGTGTTTACATATTTTAGTTGTTGCTATTATAGCATGTTTTTACATCTTTTACATTTCTAGCACAAATTAGCATGTCTCTACCATGTTTAACACAATGCTAGCTTCAAACCTTTCACATATTTTTGTTCTAGCATGTTGTTCAAATGTTTTACTATATCCGGCTAGCATGATTTATCATTTTTAGCAAGCGAAATAAGGTTTTTTCTTGAACAGGGTGGATGCACAAATGCTCTGTAAATAAAGGAGTATAGTTCACTCAAAAATGAACATTCTGCCATTTATCCTGCCTCAACTTATTTCACCTGCTTGAGTCCCCTTTTTCTGTTGAAGGAGATATTCTGAAGAATGTTGTAAACTTGTAGCCACTGGCTTTCTTTCTTACAGTGTATGTCTGTGTCTACTGGTTTTCAACATGCTTCAAAATATGCTCCTCTGTGCTAAGCAGAAAAAAAGCAGCTTATGGGGATTTGGAACCACTTAGACTAGTTTGTCTTGAGTAAGGGTGTCACAGTGGCTCAGTGGTAGCACTGTCACCTCACAGCAAGAAGGTCTCTGGTTTGAGTCCCAACAGGGTCAGTTGGCATTTCTGTGTGGAGTTTCTACCTGTGTCCGCGTGGGTGTCCTGTGGGTGCTCCGGTTTCGCTATGGGTGAATTGAATAAACTAAATTGGTCGTAGTGTACAGTATGTGTGTATGGGTGTTTCCCAAACGAATGCTCAATAAGTTGGTGGTTCATTCTGCTGTGGCGACCCCTAATTAATTAAGGGACTAAGCCGAAGAAGTATAAATGAATGAATGTCTTGAGTAAATGATGAGCAAATTGAAATTGTAGGGGTAAACCGTAGCTGATGCTTCAAAGTTTTAATAACACTTTCAGTTTTGTTTTGAAATGTAGGTCCTTGCTGGTAAGCAGAAAACCACAATAAATCCCCAGAGAGCCCTGAAAGATTTGGTGGAACTGCCCTTTAACATGGAGCGCCAGTGTGATCATCAGAATGAACTCATCTGCGTTCCTGTCATTCTGAGGCTCTAACACCATCTGACGGCAGCGGAGTAAATTATCGCTGCTGGAGCATGTGACACAGCAGCTCTGAAACCACATCTCCTCTTCTGTCAGGTCAGTTTCTTTCTCTCTATTGCTCTTTCTTTCTATCTGTCCATCTTCTCTGGGGGCAGCAGTACTCTCCTGTGCTTGTGGGACAGGAATGCTCAACAGCAGGGTGACAATCTCCAGCGAGCCCTTTACAAACACACATGCACTCACACACACACACTGAGCAAGGATGACATCAGCTGCTTGTCTGCATCGCTGGGACAGTCCAGGCTGCCAAAGTGGGAATGTGGCACCCGTCAGTTACTTCAGTCATGCTGCTTGTTCACGTACTGGACATACTGAGTGGGTTAGCTTTTAATAAACAGGCCCAAGGAGAAAGTTTGATGAATATAAACTACTGAAAGGGGAAGAAAGATTAGTTTTTAGATACAGTTTATCACTAATATTATATTTATTTATTCATTTTTCTTCAGCTTAGTCCCTTTATTCATCAGGAGTCGCCACAGCGGAATGAACCGCCAACTTATCCAGCATATGTTTTACACAGCAAATGCCCTTCCACCCGCAACCAATCCCTGGGAAACATCCATAAACACTCATTCACACACACACATTCATACACTATGGTCAATTTTTAGCTTACTCAATTCACCTGTACCATGTCTTTGGACTTGTGGGGGAAACCGGAGCACCTGGAGGAAACCTACATGAACACGAGGAGAACATTCAAACTCCACACAGATATGCCATCCGCGTCGCCCATAATATAATATAATATAATATAATATAATATAATATAATATAATATAATATAATATAATATATTATAATATGTGGTTCATTTAACTGTTGTGACCCCTGATAAAGCAAGGAATAAGCCAAAGAAAAAATAAGTAGAGAGTATAATAACATTTGATATAATATTTTATAGGTGACGCAGTGGCGCTGTAGGTAGTGCTGTCACCTTACAGCAACAAGTTTGCTGGTTCGAGCCTTGGCTGGGTGAGTTGGCGTTTCTGTGTGAAGTAAAGGGGCGATGCAGTTGTGCAGGTAGTGCTGTCACCTCACAGCAAGAAGGTCGCTGGTTTGAGCCTTGGCTGGGTCAGTTGGCGTTTCTGTGTGGAGTTTGCATGTTCTCCCTGCATTCGTGTGGGTTTCCTCCAGGTGTTTCGGTTTCCTCCACAGTCCAAAGACCTGAGATACAGGTGAATTTGTTACAGCCTAAATTGTCCGTAGTGTGTGAGTGTGAATGAGTGTGTGTGGATATTTCCCAGAGATGGGTTGCAGCTGGAAGGGTATCCGCTGCTTAAAAACGTGCTGGATAAGTTGGCAATTCATTCTGCTGTGGTGACCCCGGATTAATAAAGGGACTAAGCCAAAAAGAAAATGAATATATAATATTTTATGAATTAAAAGGCAAGAAAGGGTTTAGTGTGAGCTGTGTTACAGGGCATAATTAACTATGATCTGCTTACATTTTTTTTTAAAGAACTTTAAAACTTAAAAATTGTTGGAACTGTGAAGAGGATAGCGACGTCTCATTATATAGTAAAAAACCAAACAACAACAACAACAACAACAACAAAAACACTTTACTGCTTGTTTATAACAATAAAAAAATATTACTGCTTGTTTAAATTACTTATTTAAAATGAGCTCAAACAACACAGTTCTTGAGTTTTTTTAGACATCCTAATTGTTTTATGTTCAATCAACTTAAAATGTTAAAGTTGAGTTAAGTTAACTGATTTGTGTTGTGATGACATGAAGAGCTTTTGTGGAACCCAGCTTTTGTTACAGTGAATTAATCAGAAGATATTCCAATCATGGTGCATAGGAAAATGTTGATAGCTCAAACATTTTATATATATTTTTGTTAAATAGTTATTGTCACAGTGCAAAATCAAATTGGCTTTTCCTGTGGTAATAGTCAGCGCTAATGTGTATGTGTATGTGTGTGTGTGCTTTTGCAGTTTGTATGTTATGCAGCAACTGTACTCTACACAGGGAGTCGTAGCTGAACAAGATAAACAACAGTGTGACCTCCAGCCCTGAACCCAATGGTGATGAGCCAGATTAGGCCCTAAATTCTAAATTCAGGCTAGTGTTTCAGGGCCTCCACAAGATATGACTGATGTATAAATGGATGATTTTCCGAGCAGTAAGAGGAGGGGTTGTGTTTATTTTTAGGAATTTAATTGCTTTGACTGTTTTGCAAAAATACTTTCAGCTTGAATCAGGGTTCACAGTGTTAGTTACCAGAACAAAAACTAAAAGTTAATTCATGAAAAAACTTTAGATGAATTAAAATTAAAAATGAAGCTTAAAGTTTTAAAAAATATATAATTATTATTACAACAAGCTGAAAGCATAACATTTGTCTTTTCATGGTTTAGAAAAAAAATAAAATAAAAAATAAATAAATAAATATTAATAAAAAGTAATCAATCTTAATATGCTCCATCTATATATTGCCATTCCAAAAAGGCAGCAAATGTTCATAATTTTATTAAGCATAACTAAAAAATTTTTTTAGTGGATTAACTTGCACAGGGTGGATCATTCCACTGTGGCCACCCCTGATAAAGCAGAGAATAAACCAAAGGGAACTTGCACAGATTATTTGTCCACCTCCAGAGTTGCAATGTGACCTAGGAAAGTTAATAATGTTCATTTTAATTTTATGAACACTTTTAGCAATTTCCAACATAAGCCAGCTTTAAAAAAATCTCTCCCCTTCAATTTAATTTAATTCACATGTTGCATAACCTAAACAACTGCCAATGATTTTCACTGCACATATTTATGTTCACGCAATCCCACGATACATTTTACAAGATATTTCAAACACCGTGTTCAAGCTGACCGATTTGTCAGTTTAGTTTTATGACTTAGCATGAAGGGTCTAAACCAAACGATGATGTAACCACCGTTTATTTTCTCCTCGTTCACGAATACAGACACACACCCACACACACACACACACACACACACACACACACACACACACACACACACACACACACACACACACACACACACACACACACACACACACACACACACACACACAGCCTTAGAACAGTGAATGAAGTGGCAATGAAGATAAATGGAGAGAAGGGAAGGAGGGGCTCGTCTGTCCTTCTCCTCTGTTCCCAAGTTTGGTCACTCAGAGCTCGACATTAAGGGTCATTCACTGTGATACACACTGGGCCAGACATCACACGCATATACACATATAGTCATACAACCTGTTTTCTTAGTAATGACAAATGACTTACTGTTCCGAAAAGGAAGGAGAGAGTGATATGTGTTGCTGGGAAGACTTTGAGAGAATACAGAAAGAGAGAGAGAAAGAGAGAGAGAGCAATCGGTCATGGCCATTAATAAAAAGGGATCCTCCTCCATGTGGTCATAGTGCAGAGTCTGTTTTAAACTGTGCTGCGTGTCGTCAGGAGCAGCTGAAGCTCTTAAGCTCTTTCCCTGCGGCATTGCATCCTTCTCTCTGTATCCCAAATAAACCCCACAGTGCACAGACAGACATCAGAAGGGCCACATCATGTCCATGACTGCAGAATGCATTTAGAGAACAGGTCTTTTGAATGCGTGTAAAACGAGAGGTTAATAGTCCCAGACCTCTTGACCTGCAGAAGAGACTAGTTAAGCTTGTACTCATGACAGCAGTGTGGAGCTCCGTCCAATTTAGTCTCAAGTGACCGCGTCTCTCATTCCTGTAAATGTACTCTGTAATTGTGCAAGTGTATTTTAACGGCTGTGTTAGTACAAATTGTTATGTTGCATTTGCCTGAAGTTTTGCAAAGTTGTTTTTTGTTGTTGTTTTGATAAAATGTCATGTGGTTAAGTATGTCTATGTGGATATAGATGAGAACATGTTACCGTGAAATCAAAATTGACAATTTGTGCTTTGTAGGGAGACCACATGTAAAACTCAGAAACACAGCAACACCATTGGCCACTATGTGAACTGCAACTCAAATTGTATTTCCCGTGCTAGCATTCATGTGTATGGATACACTAAAAATGTCAACACAAACAAATGATGTAATTGCTCCACTGACTAAGAAATATAATAAATAAGATCTAAAAAATTATTTCAGGTTAAATTTGGAGGAAATGATATGTTTACATTAATTTTTTTCATTGTACAGTGGTCCCTTGTAATTCATGGTAGTTACATTCTAAAAATTTTGCAATATTCGAAATCTGCGAAGTAGTCAGTTTTATTATTATTATTATTTTAAATATCATAGGCTTTACGGTTGTAAGTGATCCTGTGTGTTATAGCCTACACCATTGTGGCAAGGAACTCTCAAGATCAAAGTAAACCCTCACTCCATTACAAAAAAAGTGGGCTTCCCCAAAGGCTATGGTATAGTTCGAACACTGGGTGTGCGTACCTTATTATAAACCTATGTTTACAATTCTAAAATGCAAGGCACTTCACATTTGGTGTGCGACCCCTTTACAATGGTCTTGCCGTGGACAGTTACAACCCTTTTTGCATCCTTGTTTGTTTGTTTGTTTACTTTATTGTCTTTGAAGGGTATATTTTCTGTGGACTCACAGAGCACTTAAGCATGTTCTGACACAATAAAAAATTATAAAATAGGCAACCCTGTAAAGGGATTACATACAAGAAAAACATATCGATCAGCGTTCAACAGTCTAATTGGGATAAAAGAGTTCTTAAGTCTGTTCTGCTTCAGTCGGGAAGTTCTGTATCTTTTACGAGAAGGTAAAATATCATAAAATGGAAAGAGTACATGGGATGGATTGTTTAAAATATCTTTTTGCTTCATTAAAAGTGCATTGCTCATAAAGTGTTGAAAACTAGTAAAGGTTTATTATAATATTAGTCAAATAGTTATTCTGTTGATATACAAAAAATGATTTCAGATTTACAGAAAGATTGCCATACCATGTGTAACAGAGGCCAGCTAGTAAGTGCTGGGCAGGTAAACCTCACTCCTCTGAGCCTAGCGACAGACCCTAGAGACCATGGTCTTTAGGCTCCTTGGTAGAGCAACCGACTCCCATGCGGAAGTTTGCCAGTTTGATACCAGTTCGGAGCAGGTTGGGTAGCGCAGGACCAGAGGGGTTGCATTGGTGTCGTGACCCGGATGGGAGAGAGGTTTAGGGGTAGTAAGCTAGTAGTTAGCTAGTAAGTGGGGTAGTTAGCTAGTAAGTGCTGTGCAGGTAAACCTCACTCCTCTGACCTCTAAAGGTGCTCTAGTGACTGACGCTAGAGGCCATGGTCTTTAGCCTCCTTGGTAGAGCTACCGACTCCCATGTGGAAGGTCGCTGGTGTGGTACCAGCTCGGAGCGGGTTGGGTGGCGTAGGACTGGCGAGGTTACATTGGTGCCGCGACCCAGATGGGAGTGAGGTTTAGGGGAGTGAGTGTAACGGAGGCCAGCTAGTAAGTGCTGTGCAGGTAAACCTCACTCCTCTGACCTCTAAAGGTGCCCTAGCAACAAGCACTAGAGGCCATGATCTTTGGCCTTCTTGGTAGAGCAACAGACTCCCATGCGGAAAGTCGCCGGTGTGATACCAGCTCAGAGCGAGTTTGGTGGTGTAGGACCGGCGGGGTTACACATGTAGATAGACCATACCTAATGACACTCTCAAATTCAGCCTGATAAAAAAAGTACATGATTTTTGGAACTCACACTGCTAGTGATTGAATATTTATGTAAATTTGGCAAGCTGAACGCATTATGTACTGTACAGGAGACACAGAGGAGATTGATTGACAATGATCTACGACCAATCAGGATGCACAACCCAATGCGCTGTAAAAAAAGTATTTTAAATTGCACTAAAAAATCTGTGAGGCCGAGAAAGGTGAACTGTGTTATAGTGAGGGACTACTGTATACAAGAGACTGAACTTGATTTAATGCTAAAATATACTCACGGCAAAGTATTTTTCTCTCTTTGATTATAGGTAAAAATAAGTTGAATATATCTTTAAAATACAGAAAACAAGCATCCAAAGCAACTATTTCTAATTTGGCACCATAACACTCAGCTCGGCTTGCATTTCCACTGCAGTTAACTACAAGAATTCTAGAACTACTAGAATATCCAACGGGGTCATTCCAGCCATTCTTATAAAAGACCTCATCACATTGTCGCATCATAATTACATTATAATAAGTCATTATAATAAGTCAAATACATAAGTCATCTTTTTCATAATAATCTCATAATCTTTTTCATAATATAGCCTATAAATGTGTGTGAGTCTATACTGTGCACTCACTTTCACTTCACAAGTGGGAGAGCAAGGTTTCTTTGCAGCACTGAATATGTTGTTTTGAAAGACATATCTGAAGTCAAGTTATGTTTTGCTATCAGAAAGTAATGTTTATGTTAGCAGGAAGTTGCTAGGCAACAGAGGCACGCATATTCAAAGGCGAGGGATAAAGTAGCAAACACTGAAATGCATGGGGTCAGCTTGACCACTATATGGTAGTTCAAGATAAAAGTAATTGGAACTCTTTTGTGGTTTTTGTAATAAACAAAAAAACTAAATAGTCACACATTTAAGAAAAATCAAAGTATTATAAATATTTGGGTTTTATTTAAACAAAATTAAAAAATAACCATCTATATAGTTCTACTGTTAAAGTGGGTCACTAAAGTTCCACTGCCATGACTTGCTGAATTTTATCATCCCATCCATCTCATCCACTCTTCGGCTACCAATGAGAGGAACATCTTCTACTGACTATCATGCTGCCATTTTAGGTGTCGTTTTCCTTTTTTAACTATACAGTAGTGGCGGCTGCTGACTATTCAAAGTGGTTTAGTATTTCATTTTGCAAATCCAATGACGCTGGTAGTGGTTGTGATCAGCAGTGTGTATGCATCACATTTTGGTAATGTTACGGCTTGCTCGGAACCTCACTCAAAGAGGAACTAAAAAAATATCATTACTAAATACTCAATACCACTCTGTAAAAAATGCAGGCTTCCACACAATTCCTTCATGTTGTCCGTACACAAATCGATTAAGTTAACTGGATCACTTTAACAAATTTAAAGTTGTGCCCCCCAAAACCTAAAGAATTAAATAAGAAGTTTAAGCAGCAAAAGTAATTTTTTGAATGCAGGTACTAAAAAGAAAAAAAACCCAAAAGTGAGCCAAGCTGAACTGAGCCATCTAAACCAAACCACACCATGTTATGCTGAAAATGTTAGTCTAGAAAAAAAGTCAAAATTACGTTTTCTGTTTTTGTTATCATGTGCAGTTAATACAATGGTAGAATATACTAGAAAAGCATATCAGTGTTATGTTAAAGATCCATCAAATAATATATGGAGTATAAAAAAGAAAATGTGATCTCGATCTCGACTATCTGACTTTTTACAGTGAAAGAAGGGCATATGAATAACAAGTGTTAGGTGCTCTTCATGTTGCACATGTTACTTCTTTTCTGTTAATTGTTTTAAAATAATTCAACAGTCCATCATCAAATTAATCCATGCTTCTTTAAGATAATTATTTTACATTATTAATAATATTACTGATTTAATATAATGTTATTTGATGTATATTATAATTTTTATTATGTTTTTGGTGATTGCAAAGTTAATTTGTTTTGAAGGTAATTGAAATCTTTGTATGTATTATTTAAAAGCATCGACATTTCTGACACTTACAAACAAACAAACAGCAGAAACAGTTGGTCTGAAAACAGTTCTATTAGACAGAATGTTTATCGGTCAATTGAAGCTGGCACGTATCTCTTCTGTCGACCCTGAGCAAACACTTCAGAGACATTCCTCTCTGTTTAACACCGCTGAATGAAATTCTGCAAATATTCCACACGATTCTCTTAACCTTCTAGAAAGCCTGTCAGAAAACTGTGGTAACTCAAGGTCCAGTGTGCATTTATTAATATCTGAGAGAATATCTGACACACTTCAAAGAGCAGGATCTAGAGGAGGTTCTGCCTCTAATGGTTCATTAATAGCTGCAATGTGGAATATATATTCTTTTGAACTAGTGGAACACAGGCCGCATTAATAGGTGCGTGTTTGACTGACCTCGTGTTTGTTTAAGTGAAGGTGATAATGTGAGCTAGATTTGAGAGGAATCTTTTTGCTGAAGTGCTGGTATGGATTGGGTGTCCAGTTTTTACCTCGCACCAATGTGGCAGCCTGAGAATCAGCCAAATACCTCCAATGTTCTTCAGTGCAGCAAGATAAACAGTTCACTACATGATGTTTTATAGTTGTGCAGCTGCTATTAGTTTTAAGTCTTGTAGAAGCTTAAATCATTTTTAAATCCAGAAAGAATTATTTAAATACTTTTACTCATAATATAATAAGTATTGTGATTATCTTTAGTAATTTTTGTTTGTGAATAATTTGATTGCATAATAATAAAGAAAATAAATGATTGAACTGAATAATCTTTCATTGATTCTTTTTTTGTTTAGTCATTTTTAAGTCTTCTTTAAGGTTTTTTAAACATAAAACACTTAACATAAATAATATAATATGGTATTATTTTATTATTGTATTTACTATATTATTTATGATTACACAGTCTAAAAGACATTAAAATACAATTTAAAATGTAAACAATTTATTATCATTTTGATTAATAAATTTTGCTTTATTTTAAAGACTTTTGAATTGCCTCATGGATATAAAAAATTTATAATTTACTATTATATATATAATTGTTTAATTTAAGTTTATTTTGGTTTTTCTTTTCTAAGACTTTTTAATCCAAATGATAAATAAAACAATTATGCTAATTCCTTTTTTAAAAATTAAATTGAAGTAATTGAAAATTAATTAAATTAAAATTCAAACTTCATTAAGCAAAACTAATAAATACCCATGGGGCAGGTTGTTTTTCAGGACTAGCCTATACTTGCATATATTAAATACTAAATAAATATACAAATACCGTCACATTTAAACAAATATGATTTGAAAAGAGAAGCAGTAATATTGTATGAAAATTGAAATAGAGACAAAATGCGCTTCAACTGCTTCACACACGCACCTGCAGTGTAAAAAATTATATGATCAGTTAGTTCTGACAGCATGGTGATGCTTCATTGTAACAGAATAAGGTAAGTTAATCAATTTTATAAGATACACAAGCTGTTTTAAGTCAGTTTAACATAATATAAGTTCAATGATTCAGTTTAAAAATGTAAGGCAACCAGGATGTTTTACTGTCTATCAGGCAGTGTCTCTGCTCATCAATCATCGCAGATGTCTGTGGTCTGTCACTGATCTGTTCTGCATTGTTTGGATCACGCAGCTCAGTTTTAGAGGCTGGTCGGGGGTCTCGGTGAGGGGTGGGAGGGTCGACATGACAAGCTCTGTCTTGAACTCAGTGAATTCAGTGGTATAAGTGCAGCTGTCAGGTGAGCGTCACCGAGGACCGGTGACCAGTCTCCGCGCGCTTTGCTTCCCGACACCGAGATGTCGCGCCGTCCAACCTGACTTTAACAAGCCGTTTCTCTGCTTCTGCACGTGAAACAGAGCGCGACAGTTCTGCTGCCTGCGAGCCGAGAGGAGCGAGCGGGTTATCATGAGTTGTCTGGATGTTATGTACCCGGCTTATGGTCATTACGCACCGTACGCGCACAAAGCTTCAGCCTTTATCAGCACTTTACCGGTAAGCAGCGGTTAATCAAGTGTGTTTGAATCGACTGTATTAAAGGTGCACATTGTGCGGATGTAAAATGCACTTTATGTATCGTTTATAATGCATGTATTTGCTCTGCGATTGAGGTTTGATAGTTGTCACACTTTAGTAAATACTTCTCAGGTTTTGTAAAGGCAGAAATGTTTAAGTTTGGCTATTTAAAGAAGGCAAATCGTTATTGCACATGAATGCTATTCAAAAAGATGCAGTTCACTCAACACAAGCTGACCATCTGAACGAGAGATGTTGTCACGTTATATAGGCCAAGTTTTCTCAGTGTAATATGACAGTATAGTTTACTTTGCGGGTTTCATAACAGTAAAATGTATAAAAAGATTCATGAAATTGCAAAAAATTTAGTTAAATCAGTCAAAATAGATAAAACCTAATGTTTTATGGGACATTATTATTGTTGTTGTAGTTGTTATTATAAGCAAAAGTATCTTTTAAATGTAATTATATGTTTAATATTTCAATATATTAATGTTTAATTTCTTATTCAAATATTCTTTATTTTTAGTAATTGTTTTTTTTATGTATTTTGTTTTATATATTACTGGAAGATGATGAAAAATATGTATACATGAAATAATTAATGAACAATTTATTACATGTCAAAAATATCAAATGTATTCATTTACTAAGATGTCAAATACATTTTGTCAAAAATAATGTGTTTTATAAATGTAATTAAATAAAAATAATATTCCAAACAATATAATTTTTTTTGCCTAAACTGTACAGTAACACTGATTTTATACATGTGTAATTGCCATTCACACTTACATGTTCGTAATTAAATGGTCAGGCATACACGCACACACTGACCTCCTCATTCTTACAAAAACAAGACAATGTTGAGCAATGCTTATAAACTGCCTTTTCTTTTAAGGCTCCCCTTGGTCTGAGAAGCCCCTCGTCTCGCTGTAGGGACCCCATGGACAGTGCGGGAGCCCTGTGCTGCTCGGACAATGCCGGCAGCTCCAGCTCAGCTGGTCCATCTACATCACCGTACCCTCCGTCCGGACAGGTAGAGGAGGCTACAAAGGACAAAGAGGTCGGAGAGGCAGAATACCTGAGCTCACGGTGTGTCCTCTTCACCTACTACCAAGGAGACATCAGCAGCGTGGTGGACGAGCACTTCTCCAGAGCCCTCAGCACATACATGGAGGCAGAGGGCAAAAAGAGGGCCAGTGATCCCAGCACAGGTGAGAGCATGCCAAAAGTATTTCACTATTTGATCTGAGCACACAAGAAACAGACAAAAGGAATTTAAAATGAGTTTGTATACTAATTATCTATGCTGTCTCATGGCTCATCTGCATTCAAATGAGACACTTTGTTTTTGATTTTGGATTAGTGTTTTACACCTCCATTCGCATCACAAATAAAAAAAAAACTGTTGGCATCTGTTGGCATTGATCAGTGCTCATTTCTCACTAATGTTAACTGAACATGTTCAATAGCATTTACCGGGTGGTGGAATGTTTGACAGTTGATCTGTAATCTGTCTGAATTAGTCTGCTGGCATGCTGTTAATTGATGTTAAAGGGATAGTTCACCCATAAATGAAAATTCACACTCAGGTGTTTCTGAACTTCTATATGTTACCTCTGTTGAACACAAATCAAGATATTCTGAAGAATGTTGGGAAAAAGCAGCACTGAACATCTATAATAGGAAAAAACAATATACTCTGGAAGTAAATGGCTGTTGTTTTACATATTTTTACCTTCTTTTGTGTTCAACAGAAGAAATAAACTCAAACATGTTTGAAACAATTGGAGGGAAAGTATTTGATGACAGATTTTTTTTTTGAGTGAACTATCCTTTTAATTTAACTGATTGAGGCATCATGTCAGAACAAATTTAGTGGGAAATGATATTTGACATTTTTTAAGAGTTGTTATTTTCATGTCATTCTGAACTTGTGAGACTTCTGGATTTTTTTTTTTTACGTCGATGGTTCTAAGAACATTTAACATCCACCTTTCCAATGCTCAAATGCTTGTTTATCATTCAGATTAGTAAAACAATCTTCATTTCAAAAAGGTTATTTGAGGAACTAAATGGCTTTTCTACACTGTTCTGTTGCATCTCCAAGAAAATCCCTGGTCCTGATGATGTATTGAGGCCTTATTACCTGAAAAGATGCATCTATTCAAAAAACAAACACTTTTTTACTTTATTACTTTTAATTTACAACCTTAGCAAACAATATTTATATGAGCAGATGCTGCTTGTTTACAACTTTTTCATATGGCTACGGCATCCAATAAGTAACATTTTAATGATCTAAATTGTAAAAAAAATTATTTGTTCAAATTACTTATTTAAAATGAGCTAAAACAACACCATTCTTGAGGTTTCATTGGAACAATTTAAATTTTTTATATTCAATCCACATATATTTGTTAAAAGTATTAAGTTAACTTAATCGATTTGTGTTGGGACAACATGAATGAATTATGTGGAACCCTGCATTTTTTTTTACAGTGTTTGTAAGTTAACATTTTAATAATAATTAGATGTTGCTGGAATTTGACAGATTTTTCGTTTTTGAGTGAACTGTCTCTTTAATTAAACTGATTGAGGCTTCATATCAGAACAATATTAGAGGGAAATGATATTTGACATTTTTTAAAAGAGTTGTTCTTATTTTCATGTCATACTGAACTTGTGGGACTTTCGTCTGGGTTTTATTTTTTTTAGCATTGATGGTTCTAAGAACCTTTAACATCCACCTTTCCAATGCTCAAAAGCTTATTTATAGCAGAAATTATTCAGATTAGTGGAGCAATCTTTATCAGTGAAATTTAAACTGCACTGAAATGAACTTAACTGAACTTCAACTCTGAAAACTGGACTGACACAGTTTCAATTTACTAGAACGTCTATGTTAAGTTGCTTTGACACTGTCTACATTGTAAAAACGCTATAAAAATAAAGATGAACTGAATTAAATTGAACAATCTTCATTACAAAAAGGTTCTTTGAAGAACCAAATGGCTTTTCTACACTGGATTCTGTTGCATCACCAGGAAAATCTCTATTTTAAGAGCATGTGCAATGCTAAAGGAGATATTTCAAAGAATATTTCAGCTGTTAGTGCTTTAGAACATCCCATTTTGGTGTCAGCATCAATTAAAATATACAAAAATGATTTAATAGCAAATAGACATGTCTACTAATTTGTCATTCATCATAGCATATATATTCATTCATTAATTTATTTTCTTTTGGCTTAGACCCTGATTTATTAGGGATCGCCACAGTGGAATGAACCGCCAACTATTCTGAAATATATTTTACGCAGCGGATGCCCTTCAGCCGGAACACACTAGTTCAGCTCAATTCAATTAATCTTTATTTCTATAGCGCTTTTACAATGTAGATTGTGTCAAAGCAGCCTAACATAGATAATCTAGTAAATTGAAACTTTCTCAGTCCAGTTTTCAGAGTTGAGGTCCAGTTTAATTCAGCTCAGTGTGGTTTAAATTTCTCTGCTGAAAGTCCAAACAATACTGAGAAAAGCATATATATCTTATAATTACGTAAAAATGAATTCATTAAAATATTTTAAAATGTTTTATCTATAAGTATGTAAAAATGTGTTGCTGGCAAAAGTGTGAAATTACACCTTATTTGACCAACTCAGGTCTATAAGTTATAAGCTAGAAAAAAAAAAAAAAAAAAGACAGAACTTAAATTTTTTGGCTAAACTATCTACAGTAGCACATGAAAAATGTCACAAAACAGTCACTAATGTCTTTCTGCCCCTTTTATCCAATCAAATGTGAGCGTGCACAGCCTACTGAATAGCAGAGCGCACAAGTATCTTCTGCGCAAGTTGGCGCTTAATGTGTTTGTGTGTTTACCTTAATGAACCTTTGCTATATTTCCTCCCCTCCCCATGACATCTTCATCCTGCCTCTCAGACACTGCCTGCCTCCCAACAGATACTATGTTTAAACATGGCGGTAAGCGCAGTGGCTCGAGCTGGTATCGCGTTCAAACGGCTCACAATACCACGCGTCAGATTTATGAGGAGTTCGTCCACCCCTCCTCTGATCACCAATACATCACTGGTGTCTTTTTTCAGACCAATTCTAAATATAAAAGTAACAGCTAAAAAGACGCTTCTCCCCTCCCGGCACATTCTACGAGGGGTTACGGGGGGCGAGAGGGTTAGTAAAAACAACAGGTGGGGGCACACGATCAGAGACAGGGGTCTGCAGGTCTGTGGAGGTGCTGGTGACGGTAGAAGAAGACCACATGCAGATCTCCAGGTTTAAACTCCAGCCTTATATAGACTGCTGGGACACACAGAGACTCTTAAAGGGGTACTTGACCCAAAAATGACCATTCGGTGTTGTTAGAACATTTGAGAAACATTAGGGAAATTATTTTGCTGAAATTGTAATCATTGTCTGTGCATAAAAAGCATGTGAAGAGCCACTGGCATTTCGACAGTCAAAAAAACATGAACAGTAAAACAAATGCTAACTCAACTTAAAATTGTACGGCAACTTGTTGCAGAGCTTTTTTTTAGTTGACTCAACTTAAATTCAAGTCAAGTGCAGAACTTGGTTTAAAAGTTAAGTCAACTTAAAAAAGTGCAAGTTGCCTTACAATTTTAAGTTGAGTTACCTTTTTTTCGTGTAAACAGGAAAAACTAATTTCTTACTCATGGCTCCTGATGATATATTGAGGTCTTAGGATGCAAAAAGATCCATTTGTGAATTATTTACTTCATTATTACTTTTAATTTAAAACCTTAGCACACGATATTCAAATAAGCTGACGCTGCTTGTTTACAACTTTGCAGCATCCAAAAAGTAACATTTTGATGATCTAAAAAATCGTTATAACTTTGAGAGTTAAAATTTTAATAATAATGAGATTCTTCTGGAATTTGGATTGCTCTGTTAAAAATTGTCAAAGCACATATGGATAACAAGTGAATATTAAACCATAAGAGAAACATGAGGTGAAGTCTGTGCTGCGTACGTGTGAATGAATGGAGTGGTTTCATTTATTACACATCTTAAAGCTTGCACGATGCTCTCATCCACCTTCACACACAGACTTAATCTCCAGAGCTGATCTGACAGTCACTTCACAAGCATTTACCGTTTTATGTGGAGCTATCATATGTATGCTCAGAAAATAATGTGTCAGCCTTGTCAACATAAAAGTCTGCTTTAAATTTGATTAAAATGCACTAAAAATATGCACAAAACATTTAACAACATATCTTGTATTGAGGAATTACTGACTTTATGTCTGATGGTTGCAAGTCAGCTTCAAGTACATTTGTTTTAGAATAAAATTGCTACAGTTGGATTTATTTCTCAAGACCTACAAGTTTTTTCAGTCAAATAAACTTTACACTAAACGACAATCTGTAATCCAAAACATATATTAAAATAAAATTGTAATTTAAAACATTATTGAAAAATGCAGATTGAATTTGCGAGCTGCCAAAAATAATTAGTTCAGTTTCTTCACAAATCTGTTTAAGCTGTTGCATTTATTTTTTTACTTTCAAAGTGCTGCTATTATTATTATTACTATTACCAATAAATAGTGGCAACTTGCACTGAAAGAGTGTATGAGTGTTTCCCAGTGTTGGGTTGCAGCTGGAAGTGCATCCACTGGGTAAAACATGGCGTCCCCTAATTAATAAAGAGACTAAGCTGAAAAGAAAATGAATGAATGAATGAACTTGCACTAAATATATCAACAAGGATCATAGTTTCAGCCCAAAATATCTTTGTTCTACTACAGAAAAAAGTCCTTTTGAGGTAAATATCTTTACAGAAATCTTTAACTTTTTACCCAGAACATGAGGAAAAAATAAGATGTCAGACAACAGAATAAAAATGCTCAATATTAAACTTTTTCAACTTCATACTTCAGCGTTACATTGCACGCAAAACATGGAAGCTCATATCAAACATGTCTGTCAAACTTATTAGCTTAATTGTTCTTGACCTCTTCATCTTTTGTATTTCTTTCGTGGGTTTTCTAACTCCCCTCTCGCTCTCCCTCTCTCCCTCCGTCTCTCATCTTACTCATGTGGCTGTGTGTATTTCTGTGATGTGTGCTAAGCTCTTTAGAAGCAAATGGAACACCATATGATTCAATCAGAAAGACATCTGAAGGCGTGGGGCTGGAAATCATGTGAAATCATGTGGCAAGCCTGACCTAAGAGTCCAAGGTGCAACGGCCTTATATGTGGACAAATGAGACACAGACATGCCATCTCAGCTGAACCTCCAATAATATGATAGCTAATCCACACAGCATGCAAATTATGGGGGGATTGACCCCTCTAATTAAAGCTCGAAAGGAAGTTTCGGTGGTGTTCAGACAGCATTTCAACAACCGCAAACATAAGGGTACAAGTTAGTTCAATCCCGCTGAAGAGAGATGCTGGTGAACAGAGGTCATAGTCACCTGATGAGGTCACCATAGCAACAGCAGCACTGACAGAAATTAACTTTTCAATAAACACTGATATTTGCCCCTTTTAACTGATTGAAGGCCATTTTCACACATCACTGTTCTACAAAAACTCCAAACAAACTCTGACTGTCCACCAACACTATTTGTTGCTTTGATTACTTGTATTGTCCACATTTTTAGTCAAGTCAAGTCGAGCTTTATTGTCATTCCGCGCCATGTGTGGACATACAGAGGAAGGAAATGTGTCTTGCAGGACAACGGTGCTAGAGCCCAGGTGATTGAGTCATTGTCACTAACTCAACCAATTCATTCAAAAATGTTAATTCATTCAGAAATGAACGAAGCACAACTATGTTTTGCTCAGACAAACAAAAATGTTCTGATGTGTTTTTGTATGAAACAGCAAAAACAGCCGATATTGACAACTTTTTTTATTGAAATGTCTTTTGTATAACATAAACGTCACATTAAAACCTCATTCACACTACGAGTGACTC
Source organism: Danio rerio (assembly GCF_052040795.2). NCBI lineage: Eukaryota > Metazoa > Chordata > Actinopteri > Cypriniformes > Danionidae > Danio > Danio rerio. Next base: position 28,864,216 of record NC_141037.1, read on the forward strand.
GCAGAGGCAAAGCAAAAAGCAACTGTTCATATCAATGAACAGTGATTGACTTCAAGAAAAATAATGAATGATTATGAAAATCTTTATAATCATTAAAAAATTAGGAAAATAATAAAAAGATTTAGTTTAAAAATCTTGAATAATATTAATGTTATGACGTTGTTCCGGAAACTTCCCACTTCTCTATTTATCAGCCTGACTTTACGATGGGTTTGTTTTAATGCCTTCTGTTCGCAGCCTTGTCCATTTTGTGAGGTGCACACGCAGTTGACGTGGTTCCAAGCAAAAGTATGTTTGCAGCAGGTCACCACCTAGAGCGACAGGCAGCTACAAAGTTGCTGCTATAGTGAATGAGGCATTACAGTTATGCTTATATCCGCAAAAACAACATGTTTGTTCATGCAAAGCCATTTACAATTAAATCATTTTTTTAAAGTTTGTTAAATAAATTGAGGCTATTATTAATTTCTGGCCCTGAACATTCTGCAGTGCCAATCCCTGATAAAGCAGGGAATTGACCAAAGAAGGAAGGAACTAAAAAATACATGAATAATTAGCATGCTGAATGTCAAACCTGCCCTATAATTGTCAAAACTGGACGTATGCGAAATACTAATTTAAAAAATACAAAAAATGTATTTGTGTCATTTATATTTGTGTCTCTCTCTTCTCCCCATCAGATCCTTTATCCTCAAGCAGTCGGCGCAGTTTCCCTCCATCATTCTGGGACAGTAACTACCCCTCTCCCCCGAGCCGACCTCACTGCGACCCTACAGGTGCTCCCACCTACGCCATAGACCCCTACAGCCAGGGCCTGCACCCGGGTCTGCCACACACACACCCGCACCCACACCCATCAGAGTCCTGGACCTACTCCCAGAGCCAGGCCTATCCCGCCCACCGGCCCCTTCACGAACTGTACTCTCCTCCTGGGCTGGATGCCCACTATGGGCCCCTGCTGATGCCTGCTGTGAGGCCGCCTCATCTGCCCACACTGCCTGGGCATTACGATGTGGGCAAGCTGGAGCCCACCGCAACTTGGCCAGGGCTGCTTCCTCCTGGCGACGTGGCACAGAGTCTGGCTCTCAACATGGAGCCAGGTAAGCTGATGAGGTGTAATGTAGGCAAACTAAATGCAAATACTAAGAAATGCACTGATAGTTCGACTCATGAATTTTCTGCAGGAACACACATTTTTTTTATTTTAAGCTGAAATGGCTTTGAAAAGCTGAAATTGTTAATTTTGACTATTTCAACTATACAATTAAAAAAAAAGTATTCTATCAGATAAAAAAATGAAATTAAGCGTTTAATAAATGAAACATTAAAAAATTAAACCAATTTAAATGTATTGTTTGTCATCTACTAATTTTATGCATCTTAATATGTATTCAAAAATGGTTTAGAGTTAATTTGACACTGTATACCATTTCTTAAAATTATACAAGCTGTTTTTGAAAGTCTATAATGTTGATTTATGAATAGCCTACAAATAGAAAAGTTAAAAACAAATATATGAATCAAATTATACACCATTTTTATACACCATTTGACATCCTAAAACGGATCAATTAATCAATCCATACAATTAAAAACAAATACACAAACATGAAAAAAGGGCAATTTAGTGTGACCCTGAAGAGTGTACTTCTTAAAATAATAATCTAATAGTTATTTAATTTTAAGGTTAATTTATATAACAAGAAATACATAAAAAATGCAAACCATATTACATTAAATTTGTCTAATTTATTCATTCATTCATTTTCTTGTCGGCTTAGTCTCTTTATTAATCTGGGGTTGCCACAGCGGAATGTGCCAACTTATCCTGCATGTTTTTACGCAGTGGATGCCCTTCCAGCTGCAACCCATCTCTGGGAAACATCCACAAACACTCATACACACACTCATACACTATGGACAATTTAGCCTACCCAATTCACCTGTACCGCATGTCTTTGGACTGTGGGGGAAACCGGAGCACCCAGAGGAAACCCACGTGAACGCAGGGAGAACATGCAAACTCCACACAGAAACGCTAACTGAGTCGAGGATCGAACCAGTGACCTTTATGCTGTGAGGCAACAGCACTACCTACTGCGCCACTGCTTCTCCCCTAATTTATTTCCTAATATTTAAAAATAATTAGAAAACCTTGCTTTGAATCATCTTAACTAATGCAGTATCATTTGAAACATTTTATGATGAACCTATTACAGTAAAAACATAAACAATCCTATTTATAACACAATGGAGTTCAATGCTGAATACACTAGTCGAGCTGCTTCTGCCTTTGCTTGCCGAGGTCTTGTGCATTGTCCTCTATCTGTCAGGTGACAGTACTTTTTAAAAGTTATTTACAACATTTAATTTAATTGTTCAGTTTGTTTTATAGCTCAGCAATAAAACAAAGAAACAAAAGATTATGTTAAAACGAAAAAATATGTTACATTTATGTTAAAAATGTGATGGTGGGCAAAGTCAAAGGTTATCGTCGGCCTACTTTGGGCATCTTTGATTTTAACAAATGCTAATTCAGAATCAGCATTTATTAATTATTAATTAATTATTACACATACATTAAAAAATTGGTTTTGTAGCAAGATCTGTTAAACTTTTCCTAAAATCCCTAATATGTGTCTCAATAATAACCATTTAAAGCAGATGCACCCTATTATGCAATAAATAACTCACAAAATAAAAATAAAATAACTCACAAAATATGGCTTCCACCTTTTTTACTGTTTGCATGCTAGATATTCATAAACAACTGAACATCATGTAAACTTAATCACTGATTTGCTTGTTAAATCTAAATCAGTTTTGAAAAATAAAGCCTCTGAAGCCTCTATTTGTTCCACAGTGCTTCATTTTCCAAACTAACTGAGAGTGAACCGGCAAATTACCCATCAAGTTTCCAGAACGTTCTGTTTAGAAAAGTGCATGAATTATGTTAAAGGCAAACGAGCTTCACACACACATACACCCAAACCCCTCCAGGATAATGGCAGGAAATGGATTGTTTGGCCTCAGTTGTTGCTGCTTATTATATACAGAGTTTGCAGCCACCATGGAGATTCAGTGTGTGTGTATACGGTCCTCTTGTTTTCAGCCATTGTGCTCATGTCTGCTCTGCACCGCAGGTCTCCAGCACCACAAGAAAGGGAAGGAGCTCTACTGGTTTTAATGAGAAGCCCTTCATCGACCATCCAATTAAAGCCTGCAGTTTGGCCCATTGTAGCCGAACTGTTGTTTCTTTAGCCCCACGCGGCTCTGCACACGCTCTGAACGCGCTCCAGGACTATTTGTGTGCACCATGGAGATACGAACACGGGCGACGAGAGGACGCCTGGGGGAGGCAGGGGGCGCAAGCTGACATGCTCTTTCTCTTTTTGGATCTGTTTTTCTCTTTTTGATCTTTTTTTATTATTAATTTATTGTGGTGTAAACATCCAGCTTGCTCTCTGATTCTCTGTAAGAAATACTGCATGGTGCCGTATATATACAGTATGGAATGATACATTTTCTAAAACAAATATGGCTGTTTATATTGATTGAACAAAGGTGGCAGCGATGTGTTTGTATTGTATTTTCCTCTCATGTACAGTATTTTTATTTATATATATATATATATACAGTAGTATTTATGTGTTTTAATTAAAATACAGTTATGGCCAGTGATATGTTTTATGTTGTTTTTCATATAGGAAATGTGCCATATTGTGAAACAGCTATAATATTTAATTAATAAAATATACTACATAATAAAACAGTGAAAAAATGTGTAATTTATCATGTTAGGTTAAGTTTCTACAACAACAATTTAGATAAAATGAAGAAGTGGTCATTTTCTGTTTATAAAAAGTTTCACACGGATCCACAGAAATGACTGAAAACTATATATTTTTAGGCCAGGCTGCCATGTACTTGGCAATATTACTTTGTAAAGAAACATTGCTGTATTGATGATATTTTATTTGATATGAAAGTTTCAAACCAACCACTAGAACAATAAATGTTCCATATAGGGCTATATGGGCACGATATTGGATAAAACTGCATTGCAATATTTATTGCATTGTGAATATAATTTTACAAGATTACTTTGTATTGGATAGAATACATAATTTAATTGGGATGATTTTTTTTATGATGTTTTGTGCGTTTGTATACAATATACAAAATAAAATAAATCAAAGCACAGATGGAAACAACAGAACAAAGATAAATAATAAAAGAAACAGCACATTTGAAGTCTAAAAGTATTGAGGGACAGAAATATCACTTTATAGTATTCATTGTATTGACAATTAAACACAATTAATCCTTGTTAAAGGGGAAAACTTTATGATTTCTAGTGCCCAAATGGATTAATATGATTTAAATCATGCAGGCACAATCCTTTAAAACATCCAAATAAAAATCTTTCACATTATTAGAATAAAGTTAAGCTTTGCAATGACCACAAAACACATGTTCTGAACTGTGGTTCCTGGTTCATTATAATCCTAACTTGACATTGCAGATCCTGCGATGTGACTATTACAAATTCTCACATGGCGATATTAATGCTGAAGCGATTTAGTGTATTTTGTAGGCAAAATCGTTTTTGGTGTAATATTTTTAAACGGTGGGTCTATTTTATTGCAATAAAAATTTTTAAAACTGAAAATGTAAGACAGTGTTTGTATTTACATATTAAACATGAGTTTGAATAAATTGCTTTGTTCTCCTTATGACTTTTTAAACATTTAAACAATTTCTATAGTTATGAAATACTAAAAATGTTTGTTTGGTGTGTCGGAGTTAAAGAGATAGTTCACTCAAAAATGTCCAGTTTAACCAAAATTTCCTCACCATTTACTCACTCAGATCTAAACTTTTATGAATTTCTTTCTTCTGTTCAACACAAAACAACATATGTTATACATGTTATATGTCTAAAGTTTTTTTTGGGGAAAAAATCAGCCATTAACAATAATTTTCTCCCCAACATTGGAAGAGTTTTCATTTTTGGGTGAACTCTTTAAGCTGGACATAAATAACAACTTAGTGGCAGACACATTGTAAATGCAGTGAACAATTGTCACAAACAGGAACTATCTGCTCTAGAATGGTATTCAGGACTGTCTTCTGTGGATTAAATTATATTGTAAATAATGTTCAGTTTTTTGCAAAGACTGACATTTTTACTAAAAGTCCAAGCCTACAGCAGCTACCGTAGCCTATATTCATTTTTGTTGGCAAGATACCCATTAAGCTGAGTTATTTGAAGGAACAACGTTTCAATTACAAACTTTGTTCTGGAATAAAAAACCCAAAATGGCCTGGGTGAGTAAATGTTCAGTAGCCTAAATGTTTATTTTGGGCAAACGGCCCCTTTAATTGACTCGTGTATGTGTATGTAATGGCGGGTTTCGGTAGCCTAGATTTGATACCGTTTAACGGTGTTTATGTTCCTCTGGATGGAAAGATGTTCCAGGCTTATCACTGATGTTGTTGGGCACAAACTCACTCTTGTCGTGAAATTATAAACGGGTATACGAATGTTCCTGGTTCCTCTTAGACTCTCCTGCCAAACCTATAAAACACGGCAGCAGTTGGTATAAAATCTCTGTCTGTCAACAGGCACTATTTATAATTGTGTTTTAAGCTAAATCAGAAAGTTGATTACGAATATATATGTAATAAAACACATGCCACAACTACTTCAAGTAAATAAATAAACTTCCGTGAAATAAACAGTGATTGTTCTTTCTTCACACCGTACCTTACTGCACTTGAGGATGAGGAAAGGAAAATTAGGAAGACTTTGTCAGTTTAAACGTGAAACATTCATTAGTAAGGACATCATGAATGCGCACTTTAGGGTTTTGTCAGGTGTGTTTGCCAATCATACTCACAACAGCAGAAACAAAAGCGACATCTGCTGGTCATGAACTGTAATTGCTTGGTGGTTAATAGTGTAAATATGAAAACTAGTGATTTATTATAGAGTCATTAAAAAAACAATGGATTTATGAAAAGGATGTAAAACAAAATCAGAGCAATTCGGTGTAACATTTAATCTGAAAACGTTCTAGTATCTACTTTTATGCTATGTTAGGTCTTGACCTAATAAGAAAGTATATTTTCCATTAAATTCATTCATTCATTCATTGATTCATTTTCTTTTCAGCTTAGTCCCTTTATTAATCAGGGGTTGCCATAGCGGGACGATCCGCCAACTTATCCAGAACGTTTTACACAGCGGATGCCTCTCCAGCCACAAACCAACACTGGGAAACACTCACACATTCTTGCACACAGTCATATGTGTACATATACTAAAAATGTAGCTTATTCAATTCACCTAAAGTGCATGTCTTTGGACTATGGGGAAAACCAGAGCACATGCAAATTCCAAATGCCAGCTGACCCAGCTGGGGCTTGAACCAGCGACCTTCTTGCTGTGAGAAGATTGTGCTACCCACTGCGCCACCTTGCTGCCTTTTTCATTAAGTAGTTCTAATTAATTTGATGGTAGTGTGTATTCTTCATATATTGGTGTTTATTCCCTCCAGATACTTATTTGTTAAAAAACAAGTTCATATTTAATAAATACTATACGCATTCATTTCTGGTAATGCAGGGTTTAATTAAAAGTTTTCCTACTAAAATAAAAAAGGTTTCGGTTTTAAATTGAAAAAAAGTACTACGTTACCAATATAGTGAATAGTTAATTGTCAAAACTGAAAGTAATGTAAATAAATCAATACATTTTAAATAAGGGCTATATACTATCTATCAATTATGAACTTGTGTCTAATCAATAAACAGTTTCTCATGAATATGTTTTAGTATGTTTTAAAAAGGGTCAACTTGACTTAACATTTGTGTCTGCCGGCTGAGACTTCTGTCACATGTCTGGAAAGTTGTATTGTTGTTATATGGCAATCATGTGTCAGATGGTAAAATTTGAAAATATTTTTTTGTGGGCAGATCGTGTCTGTTAAGGATGTTAGGACATCGATGCAGTCAGTCAGTTGACAGAAGTTATAAAGATTGTATACTTCAAACATGTGATCAGAAATACTGCAAGCGCATGGCTGTCATTCTGTCATCTGGTGCTTTCTCTGGTAATTTTTAGAATACCTATTGTGCTTTAGATCAGTTAGTCTCAAATGGTTTGCTTCAGGACCACCATTTCACATAGAAGATCAAATGATAAAGATCCACAGTACCCAACTTCATGAAACTAAATGATGAAATCTATTAATAATAATAATAATAATAATAATAAACAAATATGTTTAACATTAGTCTAAATTATTAACTATGCACATTACTTATATTACATTTTTATCTGCTGCCTGGCCATTTTCATAGTTTCAACCTCATCACTTGTACATAGATTTGAACAGAACTGTGGCCAACACATTCAGTACAAACAATGTACAATAGTTTTAAGTAACTAATATTGGGCTCTCCTATCAAAATGAGAAAAACTAAGTATTAGGGCAAATAATAAAAATGACAAATGCTGCAGTATTTTAGCATACAATCTAAAGCACCCAACCCTCATAATGAATTCAAAATAAATGTTTTTTTGCACAATAATCTTTTTATATATAATAAAACAGCAACTTCTGATCAAAGAGTGAATATGAATTTTTGTAAAATGCTTCCATATATATATATATATATATATATATATATATATATATATATATATATATATATATATATATTATATATAGTTTATCATTTAATAAATCAAACTATAAATAATTTATCACAATAAATATCAAATAACAAGGATATATTGGAAATATTCCTTTAAATTTACAGTTCATGAGTGATGACTGATTTATGGCACTTACATATTTATTTAACAAAAAACATTATTAAACAAACAAACAAACAATAATAACAATAACAAAATTTTGTTTCGAAAATATTTAAGATATTGTGAAATATTTTTCAAAATAATCTAAACACATTATTGAAATATTTAGTGAGAAGAACTAATGAGTCATGCATTAAGAGGTTAACACGAGAATGTACGCGCTTAATGTATTTTAAAGAGCTCAAATTCACAACATATTTCTTCATAATGCCTATAAAAGCAAGCAGATGAACCCCCAATCATGAACTACCCAAAAGCCATATACCAATTTTACACCTTTGAACCTGTTATTATATAAATTAATATAACCTTATTAACTTTCATTATATTATTAATATATTATATTAATGCATATAACTTATTAACACACTCTTTTTTCTGGGCAGATATGCTATTTGTATAATCTCCATTGTCATCAATGTGAATTTGATTCTTCAGTATTACTGTTTTAGGACAAATGTATGATAAATGGAGTTTTGCTTTCCAGGTGAGTAATAATATTTTGTAAAAACTGTGACCCACCTGGATCTTCTTATTTACACTAAATAATATATAATGGAAACACAGGCATTAATAGGATTTTAATGAGGAACAAGACACATGTAAAAGTGTACAATGCATGCTAAAAAACAAGAACAACAAACTGCACACTAAGCACTTACAGCGGAAAAACACATAAATGTGCAGCACATGAACAGACAGTACAGACATATACATTTAAAACCACCACAAAGAAGAAGTCTGTATTGTCCATTTTAACACAAAACAGCTTATTGTCATGTTATGATCATGGGAACTGCAGCACGTTACCATAAACCACGTCTGTGCCATGATCAACTGGGAACTTCAATGTATCTTTAACCTCTATCACGACACCTTTATAATGACACTGCAAAAACAGCAGAGTCAGAGGCACAAACACATTTTTACATATATTACAAGCTTGCACAACTAAAACAAAAAACGTAAGAGGTGGAAATTTGTTAATGTCACATTTGTTACCTGTAATATTACAGTTATATTGCTAACAAATTTTGTCAATGCAGTTTCCCACCAGTCACTTTTGTGATCAAGTATGACACCTATTTTTTATATCAACAGAGGCATGAAGTTTATGTTTTAGAAAAGCCTTATGACTAAAATGAAACTGTGAAAAAAATGGAATTATATAGGTTAATGATCGGTAGAAGCACAATGAGTTCACAGTTTACTCACTGCCAGAAAGATACAACTCATAAACAACTCATAAAAAACAAGAGATGGTGAAGGAGGATATGTTCACAAGACAAAACCTTTACAAAACACAAAACAGAGGTAAACAGGATGTCTGGGGTTTAGTGAAACTTTTCAAAGAAATCGAGACAAGCTCTGTTTCAAAGTAGTTTGCATCTTCCTACTCATATGATGTTTTACATTAACAGGAAATCAACGGTCTGCATCAATCAGTATATTTACAGGCTGCGAAAAGGGAATTCGATTTTTTAAAAGCTGAAATCTGTTTAAAAATAAAAGTATGTTTAAAATTCATGTGAAAAAAATGTAAAGAGAAGAAGGTGATGTTTAAAAGTAATTCTCTGTGTGTTGTGGAATCTTCATAAACACGTGACTCATTCTAGAACTGCAGTTACATTTCAAGCATTTTCCATTCATTTTACTTTCATTTATATTCTTTTAATAACTAGAATTATAAAAGGAAAAAGGACAAATTTATGTGAAATGAATCCATTATTGGTATGAAAAGATAATTAGGCTGACAATAACAGAGTTGACATGTTCCTCCATTTTCTACTTTAGCACAGGATGTTAACCTCAAACCAGATACCAAATGGTATTAAAACAGAATTTGATGTATTGGCATCATATCATTCATTCATTCATTAACTATCTTTCGGCTTAGTCCCTTTATTCATCAGAAGTTGCACACCAGAATGAACTACCAACTTATCTAGCACGTTTTACACAGTGGATGCCCTTCCAGCTGCAACCCAGTACTGGGAAACAGCCATAGACTTTCACGTACACACACATACACTATGACCAATTTAGTTTATTCAATTCACCTATACTGCATGTCTTTGGACTGTGGGGGAAACCAGAGCACCCAGAGGAAACCCACGCAAACACTGGGATAATATGCAAACTCCACACAGAAATGTCAACTGACCCGGTCGGGAATCGAACCAGCAACCTTCTTGCTGTGAGGAGACAGTGCTAACCACTGAGCCACCATGCCACCCTGTCATATTAGTTTTTTTTAAAAATGAATGAGTTTAAGAAATAAGTTCACTTAATATTACAATAACATACTTGACTAATAATTAAGCTACAACTGGTTTATCCTAAACATTTTGTACAAATGAATGAGAAGAATTATGACACAACTTTAGCCTTCCAGAGTTTCCCGCCAGAGGAAGTGACATCACTTGGAGCAAATCACATGTCTCTACAGGTGCTTTACAGATTGCTTGTTTAAAACCAAAGTACATTTACCAGAACATAGGAACAAACAAAATGTTTTCTTAAAACCGGAATTACAAATGCTTAATGCTAATTTTTATTTAACCTAGCGTAAACACACACGCACGCACGCACATGCAGACACGCATGCACACGCACGCACACACACACACACACACACACACACACACACACACACACACACACACACACACACACACACGCACACACGCACACACACACACTAAATAGGACATTTACACTTAACTATTTAATGAACAATAAAGTTGGATGAGTCAAAAGGCAGAGATAGTCAAAAGTACATGCAGGTGTAGTGCGAGTCTAAGTTAATATTTCAAAACAATGAATCACCCAAAATACACATACAAACATTTTTTAGAGATAACCAGATGTAATTTGTGTCAATAATTCAAAACCTTTTCATTCAGTTTGTGTTATGAAAAATAATAAAAGGTTTATCTTGGAGATGCAAAACATCACTCATTTACTGTATATATTTATATACTACATCTATAGGCTACATCCAAAATTCTTGCAGTGTCATGCAACGTTTGTTGTAAGTCAGCTCATGTCCTCAACCAGACCTCAAATGCCATGAGGGCACAAATCCAGTCTCAACTTACCTACATCTACCAACATGCTAACTAAATAGACCATACGTCTGCTGACACTAAACAATGTACGCAAACACACAGACACACACATACTAAATGTTTTTATGTGCTAAGAAACAATTTGGGTATTATTGTTAATCTTTTTAAACCACTAACAGAGTTGACAATAACAGAGTTGAAACTTTCCATTATTATTTTGTGCTTTAGCTCGAGATGCTAACCTCAAACCAGATACCACATGATATGTCTAAAACAGAATTTGATTGCATGTTACATTAAACATACTCAGTGCTGTTTTGGTGGCATAAATAAAGATATTTTATTCAATATGTAGCCTAAATAATATTTGGGCTTTGCTCGGATGAGTTTTCAAGAGAGGCACTGAACACTATAAGCATCTACTTCCGCCAGAGCCCAAGATAATTGTGCTACAACACTAATCAATAAACTTTTTTTTTTTTACCCTGTAGAGCATGCCACAATTTGTTCTCGATTTATCTCACCAATACTTATATATTATTTATGTCAATTAATAATACTCACACAAAATATGAAGCATTTCTCCACACAATTTAACAGCTAGTTTTCTAACATGCACACTAGTTTCTATGTCTATGACAAGGTGCTGTCCATTAAAATCTTACAAGCCAATCAGAGTCGACCACTCATAAGTCCAACCCAGGCTCATTCTGATTACGTACCCCTTATATATTTCTGGAGAGAGGATGCTGTATACGCTTTTTTAGATCTCAAAATTCTCTTGCGAGTGCCATTCACGCCTGCTGTTCTCATGTAAATCCACCAGAGACTGCTGTCAACAGACTGACTGACTAACCGACTGATACCCCCACCCTCCCTCTTCCCTAAATCCAACCAATAGTGTTTTAAAAAGCACCGACTGACTTTTAAAAAGCAATTCAGAAAAATAAAAGCTCCCTGATTTTTATCTCATTCTCACCCTGTGTTTTACTTGTTTATTTTATTTTGTTGTTTTGGTCTTACATGCTTTCTGGAACCATTCTGCACCAGACTCGAAACCCGTTGTCACAGTCAACTCTGCTCTGCATCTGAAGTCCGCTGACGTACATATTGAGCTCCCGGACAAACTGGCAACAGCAGAAAAGCCGTCCATACGGAGGTAAGCGGTCAGCAAGAAAAGGAACGGCATCATACTCCCTGGTTTGTTTTAAAGATGAAATGCACATAGCTCTGGCTAAATAGTTTGCGATCTACCAGTTATATACCAGAAATTTATATAGGGCTTCGTTTTCAGAATGAGCCTTTGTTGCATAAATCTGCAAAACAAAAGGAATGGTGACCTCCGCATGCTATGGTTTCCCCTATAAGTCCAAAGACATGCCATATAGATGAATTGGGTAGGCTTAATTGTCCATAGTGCATGTGTTAATGAGAGTGTATGAGTGTTTCCCAGTGACAGGTTGCAGCTGGAAGGGCATCTGCTGCGTAAAACATATGCTGGATAAGCAGTTCCGCTGTGGTGACCCACGATTAATAAAGGGACTAAGCCGAAAAGAAAATGAATGAATGAACAAAAGAATGAAATTTTTTAAATTGTTGATTTTTCAACTTGTTTACTGTACATCTTGTCACAAAGCAATTTTTTAGACAATGTTCAGTTTTTATTGTTGTTAAAAGTCAGAGGCAGCTCCCTGCCATGCAAAGTCAATAGAGATGGTCGGCTTGTTTTTCTCCTGGTGGGCGTGGTTTCAGGTTATGATGTGTGTCACTCTTGATGTGTTTCTATGCCAGTTCTGAAGGAAAGTCACATGCAAGTTGTTCCTGGAAACCTTGTAAAAAATGCAAGCTCAACAGAAAAAAGTATGACATAGGTGTTTTCAGTGGTATGACTAATGCATTTTTTTTTATAAAGGAACAATGTAATTAAACATAACTTTTATACCACAACGATTAAAAAAAGAACCTGGCTGATATTTACAGGAAACTTCCCTTCAATGTGTTCCCCGGCATTACACCCATATACACCACACGCAATATTGCTCTTACGCAATTTCCCTTTTTCATCTTTGCACTCAGCAATGCTTTTCTGTTTATGATTTTATGAGAGGCACCTGACCACCGACACCAAAGACTCCTATATAAACCCGGATGTTCATTCAGACAAATGCTGACACACAGGTGACAAGGAAATCTATAGATCTTGCACCACAACAAGTAAGTATTCAAACTCAGGTTGAACCAGATTTCAGGCCTCCTATGGAACTAAAAATACTGTTACTGTACTGAGGACAAATGTGTGGGTGCGTGACAGAAAACCTGAAATGATGACATCAGACACTTGAGTCTGTTTTATCTTACGCACCTCTATGCGACCTCACATTTGTCTGATTTCTTTTCTCTGTGCAGGATGAGGGTTCTGGTCGTTGCTGCTGCTTTTCTGGCTGTTGCCAGTGCTGCCAGTCTTTCTCTGGAGGACATGGAGTTTCACGCCTGGAAACTGAAGTTTGGTAAGTCTAGCTTTTTTTTCTTAGCTGTAGCAAATTGCAGGTTCTCCTTAGTGACTGCAATAACTAATTCAAAATAGGCAAGGCAAGTTTGGGCTTTTTATATAACACGTTTCATAGACAATGGCAGGTCTAATTCAAAGTACTTAAAATAATTTTTTTTTTTAAAGGAATAATAAAATAAGTAATTAAGAAATGGTTAAAAGGTTTAAAAAGAGAGATGTATGAATAGCGTGATCAGATCAGCATCTGATCATTTCTGGAGGCTGCGGTTGGCATAGTAGCTGAAAGCAGGTTCAGCATGCTTTGACTGAGCTCTTGGAATTTTTTATTCACTCAATCATACTGATAAGATTGATCTGTTATGTTTATACTCTGTGGGCATAACTGCAATGCTTTAAGGTCCTAGGCCATTTACTGATTTATAAACAATTAAAAATCATTTAAAATCTACTTTAATTAGAAGCCAGTGTAAAGACCTGAGGACTGGTGTGATGTGCTTTGATTGTCTTTCATTGTTCTGGTCAGATGCCTGCACTGTAACAACATCTTGTTCTTTCCTCCAAAAACTTAAGAACTTAATGTAAAAAAGTTTGAAAAAGTCCCCACTTTTAGATATTTTAATAGTTTGAAGTAATAAATTGTCTGGGTTGTTGTTACAGTTCAAAAATCTATAAATAAACTGCCACTTTTTCGGATTACAAATTCTTTCAAAATTCTTTTACGATATATTGTTTTATATATAATATTTTACAGATATTGTTTTAAACTATTAATATGTCAATAAAAGCAACTCTGATGTTAAACTGATGTTGAATTTTCAACATCAAAATTCGACAGAGCAGAGATCAAGGTCCTATAATGCAATTCCTAAATAAACAACTGAAAAGAAAATCTTTAAATCACAAAAATAACAGATTCTAATTAACAGATTTTTTTTTTTACAGTATAGTCATTTACTGGTCAGTGAGGAGTCCGTTACACACTGCTGCACGGACAAGTTTCACTAAGTCTTAACTGGAAACAAAACATCTGATACTTGCATTGTTTTTGAGATGATAATATGCCGATTTGTCTGAATTTGCTGACTGCATCTTTTTCACAGTGGTCCTTTTCATTTCTTTGAGTTTAGTTTTAGTTAAGTTTATATTCTAGTGTTTCCTAAACTTGCACAAGAATTGACTTTCCGAGGTTACGGGTATATCGCTAGTCAAACAGGTTGTTTAAAGTATGTATAAATGTGCCTCAGGTCGAGTGTCGAACAAATGTCATTCATAAACAAATCGCAAAAACTAAAACAGGTTTAAAACCAGAAGTGGAGGATGAGAAAATCATGAATGATTTTCATTTTTGGATGAACTATGCTGTTCATTTTTTTCTTATAAATGCCAGTTAAAACTATTTTAACAAACAAAACCTTTTGCAGAGAATATAAGTAAATACTGGTTAAATCATAATGCATCATAAAATGTTCTCTTATGCTTTAGGAAAGAGCTACAGATCTGCAGAGGAAGAGTCACACCGTCAGCTGACCTGGCTGACCAATCGCAAACTGGTTTTGGTCCACAACATGATGGCAGATCAGGGTTTGAAATCCTACCGACTTGGCATGACATACTTTGCTGACATGGTAGGAAATTAAAACAAACTCAAAACACAGGTCTTTTTAGTGACATCGATTATCATTATTAGTAGGAACATGTAGTGTATTTTTTATTATAATAAATATATAAATAATCAACGTCAGAGTTAGTCTATAATATGTTTTGTTTAAAATTATCTAATAATTACATTCATTATAAAACTTCAGATTTCATCATAATTCATCCCTATGTCCTCTCTCAGAGTAATGAGGAATACAGACAACTGGTGTTTCGTGGATGTCTGGGCTCCATGAATAACACTAAGGCCCGTGGTGGATCTACATTCTTCAGGCTGAGAAAGGCTGCTGTGGTGCCTGATACAGTGGACTGGAGGGACAAGGGCTATGTGACTGATATTAAAGATCAGAAACAGTGTGGATCATGCTGGGCCTTCAGTGCAGTAAGACCTACAATTCTCTTTACAAACAGATCTTAGATGCCAAATGTATATGCAGCACATATAGTTCAGCATTTAATGTCCTTCATTTTCCTTTATTCAGACTGGTTCCCTGGAGGGTCAGACATTCAGGAAGACAGGGAAACTGGTGTCTTTAAGTGAGCAGCAGCTGGTGGACTGCTCTGGTTCTTATGGGAACTATGGCTGTGATGGAGGACTTATGGATCAGGCCTTCCAGTACATCGAAGCCAATAAAGGTCTGGATACAGAGGACTCCTACCCCTATGAAGCCCAGGTGAGCCCTAATAATGTTTGGGAGAATGACTTTAGTATTAAAGTAGATTTTAGGGTAGAGGGACAGTGTGTTTAATGTGCAGCTTGTCATGTATGGCATACTGTATATGGAAGGTCATTGAGGCCAAAAGCATCTTCACAAACATAAATCGTTGTGCCTGTGTTAAGTGCTCACATTCATATGTATGCTATAAAATTGAAAATACTTTTAAAAGCAGTATGCCTTGTGTGTGTAAAAAAAAAAGCATACCTATTTAAAAATTTTTTTTGTAATTTTCGCTAATCCTTATTTTCCACACAGCATAGTCCATATGGTTTTGATAAATTAATACAGAAGTTATTAAATAAATGTCTTCTGATGTTTGTATGCCTACATTCCCGTACACTATTAAAATATCCATCATGAACCAATAAGTCTCATGTTAATGTGTTTTAATTGTTAAACTGTGTGTGTGTGTGTTTTGACTTTTGACCCCGATGGCCTTCCATACTGTTCATCTGTGTGCTATCAAATAAAGACAGCTTTGAAAAACAGTATGCCAATATATAAATGGAAACAAACTATACTCTGAGCTTCTTAAATCAATCTGAGTCATTTGAATTTTTCTCCACACAGGATGGTGAGTGCCGTTTCAACCCAAGCACTGTAGGTGCCTCATGCACAGGGTATGTTGATATCGCCAGTGGAGATGAAAGTGCACTGCAGGAGGCTGTAGCCACTATCGGCCCCATATCTGTTGCCATAGATGCTGGACACAGCAGCTTTCAGCTCTATTCATCAGGTAACCAGTCTTTCTGAGAGAAATACTACAAGGGCTAACAATAGATGTTCACAAGGGCTAAGGGTGTTTCCACACATTTAGAAGTAAATAAAATTTTAATTATATATATTATATTTAGTTATATATTATATTACTTTTATTCAAACTAATTAACTGACAAGTTGATGATTAATATGAATATTTACAGGTGTCTATGATGAGCCTGACTGCAGCAGCTCTGAATTAGATCACGGTGTTCTGGCTGTTGGTTATGGAAGTAGCAATGGTGATGACTATTGGATTGTCAAGAACAGGTAAAATAAAAAGACAATACATTAATGTTTTAAATGAAAGATTGGAGGAATCAAAAACATGTCAACTAACAGTTAAACTGTTGTGAATTTAGCTGGGGCCTGGATTGGGGTGTTAAGGGCTATATCTTGATGTCGAGAAACAAGAGCAACCAGTGTGGCATTGCCACTGCAGCCAGTTACCCTCTGGTCTAAAAGGTGAGCTCAACAAATTTCATGATTTCATTAATTGACGGAACTGAACAAGTTAAATAAATATTTATAAATGCTTAACATATAATAATATTACATAGCATATTTTAATAGTTTACTCTGCAGTTAGTAAAATATACAAAATAAAATAAAAATGATTATTTTCAGCAGGAAAGAGAGACATGGATCTGGAGCAAAGAAGAGAAAAGAAAAGTGAAATGTAGACCATTTGAATGATTTTACCATAATACCTCAATCATAACTCATTTTAATTCATATTTGAATTAACATTTTAAATGTTCTGATGAACTGACATTAGCTGTTATCATTTTTAATGCCCCTGTCTAGGAAAACACTGTTAATTTAAAATAGGAAATAAAAATGTCTAAAAAGTAATACATTTGTGTGGAGTATATTTTACAGTAATTCCTGTGGTTTTACTTTTTGTTTTCATAATTCAGAATCAGCGCAATGCTAAGTATAAGTATCCTTTCAAATACACTGAAATACTAATGGGATAACAATGTAATGTGTATTTATATAGCGGTTAGGACTGCAGGTTAAGTGACCCTTGCTGGCTTCACTAAGACCACTTCCAACAGCTATCGGGTTTCCCATGTGGTCTCCTATCCAGGTACTGACCAGAATTATCCCTGCTTAGCTTCAGTGAGTAACTGGTCTTGGGCTGCAGGGTGCTATGGCTGTGGCAAAATGCAAGTCTTTAAAATAGCCAGGAATTATATGCTGAGAAAAAGAAAAATCATGGAAGACTCAATGATGTCTGGAGATTTGTTGGAAGCTTCTGCTTGAAACTTGAGATAACTGGGACAAATACATAAGCTTTTACTTTCTCAAGAGAGACGGTCACAGGGACTTCTATTCCTTCCCATCTGTCAGTGACTGAACAAACCATGAAAATACATTTAATGAAAGTAAAACATTACTACAGTTTAGAGGAGCTTTAGGTCCCAATGGAGTGTTTCAGTTGGAGGTTTCTTTTCAAAGGAAGTCTCTCTGGTCCGGTTGGTGTTAAGAAACAGATGCTGTTTTTAATACTCAAATAAACTCGGCTTAAACAGACATTGTAATAAGATTTATTATTTATTTAACCCAGAGTTATTATGTTTTTTTTTTTTTGTGCAGCCACATAATTCGTCATTAATAGTCACATTTATCATATTCTGTGATTCTCTTTTCTGTAGTTTGTGCAGATTTAAAATACTACAGTCACATTTTCAGAGAGCCGATTCATATTTTATAGTTAGAAATCTATCATTAATACATTTTGAGAAATCACATTATTATTATTTACTTTCTTTAATGGCATTAACTTTGATTTTGTCTGTAAAAAAATAGATATGATTTTAAGTGTGCTTTTCCTGATTTGTCCATATTGCCTTCATCACTTACTTACAGAAAATTACATTGCACTTTCTACTGCATCCAAGCATTTGCAGAGCTCTGTAGGTGTAAACAAGCATGAAAAGAAAGGACGGAGGAAAAAAGAAAGAAAAAACATAACTACATATACACTTAAAGGTCACTCAATCACCTTGAGCTTATTCCCTGATTATCAGGGGTTGCCACAGCGGAATTAACCGACAATTACTGTGGCATGCTTTATGCAGCAGATGCTCTTCTAGCAAGAAGGTTATAGAGTAAATGGAGGTCGGAGCCTGCTTCAAATGTGCTGTACGAATCTAGAGTTTTTAATTTATTCAATGTCTTGTACATGACGCAGAGTCTATTGTATTGTGTCTGTGGTCCATCTAACATCTATTGTGTTTTATGATTGTCTACACCTACCACAACCTTAAACCCAACCTCACAGTAACCTGTTGTGTTTTATTAATGTCTATTACACCTACACCCTAAACTGAACCTCATAAGAACCTATTGTCATCCAGCCACAACCTACACTGAGAGCAGACTTCATAAACCCCCAGTGCTGGAAAACACCAATATATTCACTCTGACATTCACCCACAAATTATTTAGTTTAGTTTTAAACCTTCTTGCTGTGAGGTGACAGTGCTAATCACTAAGCCACTTTTCTACCCCACACTCAAATGCATATAGAATAGAATGCCTTTTATTGTCACTGTACACATATGCAATGTACATAATATACATATGCGATGAGATTAAGTGCATCTCCCTATTCAATGCAAACATAATAATAATGATGATGATACTTTCATTCATTCATTTACTTTTTCAGTTTATTTCCTTTATTAATCTGGGGTCGCCACAGCAGAATGAACTGCCAACTTATCCAGCACATGTTTTACGCAGGGGATGCCCTTTAAGCTGCAACACATCACTGGGAAACACCCATACACCCTTATTCACTCACCTACACTACGGACAATTTTAGCTTACCCAATACACATATAGCGCATGTCTTTGGACTTGTGGGGGAAACCAGAGCACCCGCAGTGAACACACGAACACAGGGTCAACATGCAAACTCCATGCAGAATTGCTAACTGACCCAGCCAAGGCTCGAACCACCGGCCTTCTTGCTGTGAGGCGACAGCACTACCTACTGCACCACTGCATTGCTGATGATGATACAATAATTTGTGAATTAAAATTATGAAGGAATGAGCCTTATTCTCATATCAATACTTTTCTGTTTTTCCTAATTATCTTATTCACATTTTCCTAATCTTAACTAGCATGTTTCATAAAAGCAATTAATAAAAAAGAACAAAAAAAGGTAGGGCTCCTCCTAAAGCTCTTAAACATTTTCTAGCACGTACTAACTGCTCAAGCTTCATTCTACGGTATGTACACTATACAGATCTACTTAGATAAAGCAAAAGAAAAACCAAACGACAGTTTCACTGAAAGCGAAAGTCTTTTTTAGTAAGGAAATTGATTCTGAAAGCTTAAAAATGCATGACACAAAACTGCAGAAATGCATGAATTGACTTATCTCTGGTCATTTTATTTTTTATTTTTGTATTTACATCCTTAATATATTTTATTATTTTTATTTATTTTATGTCGCAAATTAACTTTTTTAGTCATCCTACATTTTAAGTCCCTCTTCATGAACAGAAAAGTTGCCACGGCGGAATGCACTGCCAATTATTCAGCATATGATTTACACAGTGGATGTCATTCCAGCTCTAACCCAGTAGGTACTGGTAAACATTCATACAGCCTCTCATTCACACACAAACTCATACACTATGGCCACTTAGTTATAGCATGCCTTTGGACTGTGGGGAAAACTGGAGGAAACCCACACGAAAATGGGACGAACTCCACACAACAGGAACTCGAACTTTCTTGCTGTGAGGCGACGGTGCTAACCACCCGAGCCAACGAACAGAGAAGTTCTCAAACCAAATTGAAATGCAGTTCACACTTTAACCACTGGATGGCGAGAAAGCCCAAACCATGCACTTCTGCTGTGAGGATTTATGTTAAGTTTTAGCTTCAGTCCTGTCATCTACAACTGGTATGTTTACATTTTTGGGATTTGAAGATGCAATAGTTTACACTGTTATACTTTACATTGTCCTAAACAAGTTATTGATTTAAAAACACATGTTTTGTATTATGTTTAAATTCTTTTTGTTTAATCTGCTTTAGTTCAGCATTTGACAGAAATTTGAATGGTATAAACTGCAGAGCTACTGAGCAGCAATTATAAGATTGATGATGGCGTCTTGTTAGAGTGTCACATGCAATAATAATGATGATGATCCTCCCACTCCTGTTGAGAACCACAGGAGGCGGCGATGGATTGAACACAGAACAAGAGACTCAACAACTTTCTGTAATTCAGCTTTCATCGATTTAGTAGTTCAGAGTCATTCAGTCTCATACTGGTGGTCTTTTGTAAATGTGCAGGAATGAAAAGCTGCAGCATCCCAGCCAAGATTAATGCAGAATTAACACCCACTGACACTGACTCACTCTCGGATCAAAAAAAGCACATTATGTTTGTTTTCCTGTCATGGTAGGTACTAACCATTGACTTCTTTTGTTTTATATTGAGCTAATGATAAGGGGGATGTTAACAACCAGCTAGCAGGAGCACTATTTACTTAAAATGAATGTTATTTCATGGTTTATTTGTGTTTTACATTTGCATTTACTTTTAAATTACACGTGTTATTCATTTAAATGTAAATGATGGAATTATTGTGCATTTAATAACAGATATATTGCAATTGCAGTATGTTGATGAGGAATGTTACAGGCCCACGTAATGCTAAATAAATCTGAGTGATGAAGAATCGGCATCACATACATATATAGTACAATTTGCACAGCTCTGATTTACTCCATTCATCCTCCATCATTTTCTCATTCTTTGCTTCCTTCCTCTTTTCCTCTCTGTGAATCTCATCATCACCACACAGCTGTTGGTTAATGAGACTCTCATTTCTCATTTTCAGCGGTTGTTGTGAGGAAAATGATTTTTCTGCTCATCCAAAAATACTGAGTAAAAGTTGGTTCAAGTGAAAGAAGAAATTATTAATTACTCAAACTATTGTTGGTGAGCAAGAAGTATTGTAAAGTATTTTAAGAGTCTAAAACTGAAGGTGTTCTTGAAGCTTTATGCTGTGCAGTTTATGGTCAAGAGTTTTCAGCAGAAACCCAAAAATGAAAATTCTGTGATTAATCATTCACCCTTATGTTCTTCCAATCCCCTGAAACCTTCATCCTAGAGCTCTCCCATACACAGCAACAGTCTCAAGATGTTCAAAGTCCAGAAAAGGAACCAAAAACATTCCCATTCCATGTGATTCAGTGGTTCAACTTCAATCAAATGAAACCCCAAGACCACTTTTGTGTTCCAAAAAAAATACAAAATAAAAACCTGTAAAAATTACTTTGTTCACGAGTCTTCCCTTCCTTGGTGGATCATCAAGGTATGCATTTACTATGGGCAGTACAACAGATGTTGCCATAAGAGTCAACGGCATACCACACAAGTGTTATAATGCTTGCCGTGAACATCCCAGGTAGCAAAGAATTCTGGCCCAGATTTGGCATAAAGCTGGTGCAGCAGCCGTTCATCAGGCACTGGTATATAGCATGTGGGTAAAACAGGCAGAGTTGGCACCGTCCTAAAGTGTCATAGAAGACATAGGCCAGGAGTCAAATGTAGTATTTGGCCCAGATATAAAAAAAATTATATGTGCGCCGCAGAAGCTTGGCTTTTCTTGACCCACATTTAAAATCCTTTTAATAATTTTTTTGAGTAAAGAAATATTTTAATACACAAAATCATTTCCATCGTCTTGTTTGCATCTTCTAATGCCTTCATTGTAATCCAGAAAACAATCAATATTTAATTGTTTAAATTATTCATCTATTCTTTTCTGTGTGTTGCTACTGGAATTTTGCGTCCAGACAATTACCCAGTTCAGTGTTATTAACCTGGCTACAACTTGTCCCAGACATGACCCATGTGTGGCCCTTGCCTGGAAGCCAGACTTGGTGCAATCATGTACTGTAATTCACTGGGGCATGTGGGCCAAGCAAACACTGATTGTGTGGGCCAGAGAAATTTTGCTATGTGGGATGCATCTAATGTGAAGGTATAGGCCTACTGTAGGCCAACAAAATTAATTTTAATATAATTCTTTTGTTGCACAAAAGTGTTTTTAGAGCTTCATATGATTACAACTGAAACACTGAAGTCACATTGAATGTCTTGACAATGTTTTTGCTTGCTTTTCTAGACTTTTCAGGATCCTTGCTGTCTATGGAGATTGAGAGAGCTTTCAAATTTCATTTATGATATATTAATTTGTATTCTGAAGATGAATGGAGGTCTCGGGATTGAAACGACATGAGGGGGTGGGGGATTAGTAACATAATTTCAATTTTTGAGTGAACTAACCCTTGTTTTTTTTTTTTTTTACCAGAAACTTACCTGCTGAAAAGGATTATTTATTATTATTAGTATGGAATTCATGAGATTATACATCAAAAGTGTCAATACTGAGCCTCTCAATAACCATCAAAACAAATCTGAGGCACTTTCCAGTTCAACCAAAATCAGATGAAATGCTTGGATTTCAATCAAGACAGTTTTTTTCATCAGGTAAATTCAAGTAGTACGTTTTTGCCATGTTTAACCTCATTATCATATAAAATAGGTACATTTAATAATAAGTGTTGCAATTACATATGGAGCGGCGCGGTGACACAGCGAGGTCACTGGTTCGAGCCTCGCCTGGGTCAGTTGGCATTTCTGTGTGGAGTTTGCATGTTCTCTCCGACATGCGCTATGGGTGAATTAGGTAAGCTAAATTGTCCGTAGTGTATGTGTGTGAATGAGAGTGTATAGGTGTATCCCAGTGATGGGTTGCAGCTGAAGGGGCATCCGCTGCATAAAACATATGCTGTATAAGTTTTTGGTTCATTCCGCTGTGGCGACCCCTGATTAATAAAGTGACTTAGCCAAAAAAGAAAATGAATGAATTACATATGTTGTTTGAAAATATGCTGCAATGTCATGCCACCAAGTGACACTAGTAGTGCAGAAACTGTACAACTCAACTTTTAAAAAGGGTTTCATTATGTGGGCTTGACGGCTTCAATGAAAGTATTTGCCTTCGATTAATAACCTCATTGCTCCATATTAAAAGGTTTATTCTCTGAAATCAATTCCCTTACAGAGAAAATGAATGGGAACTTTCTGTCCAGAAGCCGACTGCTGAACTCTATAGATGCTAGTGAATGGCATGATTGATCAATCAGAATGTCATCTTCCAGGGAGGCGTGTAATACGATTTTAATACAGTCTTTAGGAAGAAGAATAAAACATGATCACATTTAGAAAATGTGAATGTAAACAGACAAGGTTCATCTTTCAGTGCACAACATATGACTGATTGGCTGATGTCTCAGCAACAAAGAAGTGGGAGTTTGAAGTGGAAAACGCCAAATGTAAATAAATGAAAAAAGGACAATGAAGAGACTAATCATCTGTCTTCCTTCCTCCCCGTGATTGACTGAAACCAAAATCGTGAGGCTCTTCCAGTCAGTAAGTGAATCAGATAAACAGCAAAAACTGGGGCAGTCAGCACGACTCCTGATTACAGCTTGTAATCCCAATTATACCTCCTTCCAAACGGGCAAACAAACAGACACACACGCATGCATGCACACACACACACACACACACACACACACACCCAGCTCCCTCCAGCTGTTTAGTCAGAAAAGGACCCATCCCTGCTGCGCCCACAGACTGCCAGAGCTGCCTGACGACCCACATGGTTAATTACTGGGCACATGTGTGAAGCTCTGCCCACATGTCTTAAATACCGAGTTATATTTGCATTAGCAGAGGCTTTTTGCATTGTTCTTAAGTGAATGGAGATCAGTGGAGCATGTGACAATCAGAACAGGAGCATCACCGGATGTTTCTTGAATGGAAAGATTGCCAGTGAAAACCAACGTCATTCTCAGTCAGAAATACAGTTGACTCATCTTAGGACGTCAAGATGGAATGGATGTTTACGTGCATGTTGTGACGTACTTAGTCGTACGTCTTAATAACTGAGAAGCTTTGAAAAGCGCTGAATTTTATGATATAAAGGACTGAAGGACTTGAGAATCCATAACTTTTCATCTGATTTCCTGTTCCAGTTTTGTAAATCAGAAATTATATTTTTTATTTAAGAAGTTAACTTTAAAGTCCAAAGATGTCAGACACAAAACTCAGTATTTCTTTTGGAATTTAGTTACTGACAACAGGCTCTGTTATGATTTGTTTTGATGGTCTATTATGAAAGAAAGAATAAACAAAAAGTGTTAACACAAGCCAAGAAAACACATCCTTTCCCCTCATTGATGCATTTGCTGTCATCGTTGTCATTTTTTCACCAGAGCTCTTCTAATTTTGCAGGCTAAGTGCCATGTAGAATTTTGTCATCAAGCTTATATTTTTCTCTCGCTTTTTTTAACTGTCAAGCCTCCTTATATTTTTACTTAAACAGCAGATGCCCCAGCGTATTAGGCAATAGTTGTAGGTATACATTCAAGCTAGTTCCTTTGAAACAGCATTACCTACAATACAAGCTATTATTAAGCCCTACTTAAGTATCTTGGATGCAGTGTTGGGAAAAGTTACTTTAGAAATTAATGCATTACAATATTGAGTTACTCCCTTTAAAAAGGAACTAGTTGTGTTACTTAGTCACTTTTGGTAAGTAATGCTTTATGTTACTTTTGAGTCACTTTTGCGTTACTTTTTCTGACCTGGCTGAGGTTTGATTGTTTAAGAACTTGCGTGGGGGGGTTCTCTTTTTTTTAACATAGAGGAGCTCTGCAGTTAACAACACACTGTATATTTACCTTTAAAAAACACATAAAATAATGTAACCTAGCTATACAAGTTGTATATACAGATTAATGACATTTTAAAGCAATGCGTTTGCCACTTATATCTTTTTTGTCTAGTCAAAGTAAAATCACTGTCCATTCTTTACCTT
Organism: Danio rerio; assembly: GCF_052040795.2. Lineage (NCBI taxonomy): Eukaryota > Metazoa > Chordata > Actinopteri > Cypriniformes > Danionidae > Danio > Danio rerio. The sequence continues at coordinate 28,889,751 of NC_141037.1, forward strand.
TTATTCCATGTGTTCAAAATAATGTTAAGTTTCCTTAGCAGAAATGTAAAGCTCTGCCATCTTTAGTTTTGACTGTTCCTGCATTCTCTCATTGCATGGGGGATTCAACATGACAACGATTATGTTAATCCAGCAATTATTTTTTTATAAGAGAATAACTAAACTATAAAGTAACTCACATTACATTAAAAAAAAATTAACACAAATATTATTACTTAATTTAAAAAAAGTAATGTGTTACTTTACTTATTATTTGGAAAAGTAATATTACCTTGCATTACTTGTAATTAGTAATGAGGGGCGTCACGGTGGTGCAGTGGGTAGCACTATTGCCTCACAGCAAGAAGGTCGCTGGTTTGAGCCTCGTCTGGGTCAGTAGGCATTTCTCTGTGGAGTTTTCATGTTCTCCCCGTGTTTGCATGGGTTTCCTCCGGGTGCACCGGTTTTCCCCACAGTTCAAAGATATGCGCTAGATGAGATAGGTGGGTGTATGGATGTTTCCCAGTGATGGGTTGCAGCTGGAAGGGCATCCGCTGTGTAAAAAATATGCTGGGTAAGTTGGCGGTTCATTCCGCTGTGGTGACAACAGATTAATAAAGGGACTAAGAAAATGAATGAATGAACATTAGAAAATAACAAAAAAATATTCGGTGGTAGTAAAAATATTTGGTGGAAGTTTTCATAGAAGCCAATTCTATGAAAAAGCATTAGCTACAATACAAGCTAACAAAAAACCTTCGAAATATTCCATAAAGCTATTTAAAGCGTCTTAGATGAAACTAAAAAACACAATTTTAGTAATGAACTGCTTCAAATTTAGTTTAATATTATTACTCTGTTAGCATATTAGCCATAAAAGCTAAATATTTTTGTAAATCCTAGGCTACTAAATGTACACTCTTTACACATGAACCCTCTCTGTAAAAAATGTAATCACACAAAAGTTGTCTCAACAAAAGTTAGGACCTATACTTATTTATTTAGTTATCTCAGCATTATTAAGACTGCAACCTAAGGAGAAAATCACAAGAGGTGCGGCAGCAGCACAATTTTTTCCCCACTAAGGCCCCGTTTACACTAATGCGTTTTCGCTTTAAAACACATAAGTTTTGCTACGGTTACGTCATCCGTCCGTCCACACTATGTCGGAGTTTTCGAGCACCGAAAACGGAGCGTTTCGAAAACGCTGGAGAGGCCGTTTTCATTCTAAGACTCTGCTGCTCCGTGGATGGGGAAAAACGGAGACAAACAGAGAAAACGCATCAGTGTAAACGGGGTCTTAATGACGTCAATGTAAAGCGCAATACCACACACTAAAACCTAACTTACCAAAAGAACAACATGGATGAAAACAATGTAGGCGGTTAGGTGTATGCTTGTGGTAGAGTGTGCATTAATTGCGCTTTGTCTGCTGTAATAGACCTTCAGTAGAAATCAGACTGACATTTAATCAATAAGTATAACCACACACACTTGGCTGATCCTGCATACTGAGCTCACCACAGCGCTGAAGTTACCGCTATGCACCACAACATTTCTCAAGGACTTCCTCATTTCAAAGCAGCTTTATCTTATCTGCGAGCAGCAACAGTATTTCCCCATATATAATTTTGGATTCTGTTAATGGAGCGAACAGAGTGAAACTGAGAGTTTGTGTGTTGGTATGCGATAAACATACAGCAGAGGGCACTGTTATAACATCATCACACAAGCACATAAAGTATGGCAAGCGGATTTAGCAACCTATAAAACATACTGATATTTACTTTCATTGTACTAATGCTTATTTTTGTAGACACTGCATCTTTTGCATTAAGGAGCATCACTTATTTGAGTACTAGGTTATTAGCAAATGTTTACTTGTAAACATTTTAGTAAAACAGTAAAAGTTTAGCAATTGACCTCTATAGGAATATGTCACAAATATACTGAGTAGGTGAACTGCCTAAATGCTATCAGTTATTCTGAGTTCAGACTGCATGATTTTCAAAATAGTCATTTTAAAGATGTTTTCACAATTCATGACTATCTAGGCTAGCATTTTGTTGTTGCTTTGTTTAAACTGCAAGATGAATTGGTGACAGGGGGTTTCACATTGCATGGCTTTACAATAGGAAGTATCGCAGACTACATCATCCACTTCTTACAACAAAAACCATGTAGTATATCATTTGTTATTAACTACATAACGAAAAAGAAACCTTTAATGGGGTGGAAAATGTACTTATTTGCTCACCTAGGTTTGAATGAAAATTAGCAATTTCTCCTCAACTTTTTTTTTTGATCCGGTTGAGGTATTGCTCACATGACAAGTCAAACAGACACAGGTGCTCCGGCCAAATTTTCACTACTTTTTTCTTGTTTTCTTGGGTCCAAAAACTGAAAATGAGCGTTTTTAACTTCTCCCCTGTCCTCCTGCTGGCCTGCAGGTACCCATGCTAGTGGATGCTGCTCTCTCATTGGCTGTAGGTGATCGGCAATGTTATTTTCATTCAAAACTAATTTCACACGACATGATTTGCATCGCCGACTGCTCCAGATATTTAGCATGCCAAATATTATAGGGATCAGCAACTCATCTGCGATTGTCTCAAATCGCATTTTTGATAATTCATACCGTGTGATTGTCACTCATGTGAACAAGCACTAATTTGCCTGTGATTTCAGGGATTTGTCTGCGATTTCTCAAAACCTGTCGCTGATTCAAATCGGGGCTTAAACCATGTATGAACTCGGCATTAGCATAATATGTTTAAAACACAATCCCTCCACTGTCGTCCAAAGTCACACCTCTTAAAATCACAAAGGTGCACATTAAAGATAGCAGGGAGCCACTACTAGATCATGTAATTCGTCAGTCAGAAAACTTTATAGTATAATACTACAATTCTGAATGAAAAACTGTATAGCACGTTTTTAGATGTGTAGCAAGAAAAACTTGTCATAATGTGCAATATTTTAAGCATTTCAATGTGCACTAGTGGTTGGGTGGTGGCGTGGAGGAATTGCACTTATTACTAAGTCATACTTGCATGCTATTTCAGACTGAATATATTAGAGTAGCATGGTAAACAATACTGGGAGCGTGTCACAGGTTGTCATTGTTCAAAATTGAACAAATGTGAATATAAAACTATAGTGGTATTTACTTATGTTTAGTTATTAAACTGAATAAAAAATCCACATTATTGATGCTGTAAAAGGTATGGTATGAATTTGAAAACATCAACATTTCAATATTTGTAACATCAATATTTCGCCAGAAGATTTTTGTGCACATAGACTAATCCATTCATAGAACAACAAAATCTTTGCCTTACCCAAAATATAAAAATGCATATAAATACATTTAGATCATTTACTTTAATTTACTATTGGAATGTGAAGAGACTTTCAACCAGCACAACAACAACAAAAAGAAAGAATGTTTCTGAAGACAAAATCTGCACTTTTAAACTTTTACCATGTATTCCATTTGTAACTAGAACATATATATTAAATATAGTAATATAGTATATTAGTATACTATTAATTATTCGTTCAGTATTAGCATTTAATTTTTTGGATACTGGCAAAAAAAAAAGCACATTTTAATTGAATTAATTAATAAATTTTTCTTTGGCTTAGTCTCTTATTAATCAGGGATTGCCACAGCGGAATGAACCATCAATTTATCAAACTACATGAGAACATGCAAACTCCACATAGAAATGCCAAATGGCCCAGCCGGGATTCGAACCAGCAAACTTCTTGCTCTAAAGCGACAGAGTTAACCACTGAGGCCCTGTGCCGCCCACATTTATTACATACTAATATTCATTCATTAATTTTCTTTTCGCCTTATTCCCTTTATTAATCTGGAGTCACAACAGCAGAATGAACCAACTTATCCAGCATACGCAGATGCCCTTCAAGCCGAAACCCCTCACTGGAAAACATCCACACACACCCATTCACACACATACACTATGGACAATTTAGCCTCCCCAATTCCCCTGCACCACATGTCTTTGGACTTTGGACCCAGCCGAGGCTCAAACCAGCGACCTTCTTGCTGTGAGGCGATAGCACTACCTACTGCGCCACCACATTTAATGATATGCTTTCATTAAATGATGATGATTACTTATGAGATACTAGTACATATTTATTTGTTAATCATATCTAGTAAATATTATTACTTATCTATTAAAATCTTGTAAGTCTTACATTTCAAGGTACTAAGATCTAATGAACGCATATTGGTATCTATTTAATACGTATAATTAACTAATCAATATGATGCTAAATATGTGCTAGCATCTATTTAAAATGTTCTAATGAATAAGTACCAGCATCTTATAATAAATAAAAACTAGCATCTAATGAATTAGGACAACTAGAATGATTTAAAAAGGCACTAATAAACACCAGTAGCTAATTAATATTTAGTAGTACTTGACGGAAAATAATGATATATATATATATATATATATATATATATATATATATATATATATATATATATATATATATATATATATATATATATATATTAGTTGGCGCAGTGGCACAGTAGGTAGCATTATGGCATCACGGCAAGAAGGTCGCTGGTTTAAGAATCGGCTGGATCAGTTGGCATTTGGAGTTTGCATGTTCTCCCCATGTGTGAGTTTCCTCCGGTTGCTCCGGTTTCCCCACAAGTCCAAATGCATGTGTTATAGGTGAACTGGGTAAGCTAAATTGTCCGTAGTGTATGTGTGTGAATGAGAGTGTATGGGCGTTTCCCAGTATCGGGTTGCAACTAGAAGGGCATATGATGCATAAAACATGTTCTGGATAAGTTGGTGGTTCATTCCACTGTGACGACCCCTGATTAATAAAGAGACTAAGCCAAAAAGAAAATGAATGAATATATATATATATATATATATATATATATATATATATATATATATATATATATATATATATATATATATATATATATATATATATATACTGTTTATAAGTACTTGTTGCATGAACATAGATACGTATTTTAGCTTAATTGTTAAAACGGCATGCCATACTTAAATCAGACAGGCCCTTAGACAGACACATAAATTCATACATGTAAGCTGTAAACACACATCACACACACATTCACACCCCTGCTGTTACAGTGTAGAATTGTCAGATTTAATGTTACTGCCACAGTCTTTGATTTGAGCACACATATGAGACTCACAGGGCAGATTATCATAGCAGGAGCGCTTCAGAGGAAAAGTT
>NC_141037.1:30962500-30985000 GCF_052040795.2 Danio rerio
CAAGCGTGAGCAGAAGGTGCTTTATTGAACAGAGTGAATCGATCACCTTTATGATGCTGAGCTGCCATCTGACACGCAGAGGAGGCATTAACATAATGTAAATGTGGTGGACTCTCACCAGGGGCCCCAGAGCGCAGCCCTGAGCCGTGCAGGCCTGAACACGGAAACTGTGCAGGCTCCACGGGGAGAGATCGCCCACCTCCGAAGCCATCAGGGACGAATTCTGCACCAGCGTGCCATCCATCCAAAGACCATAGCTGCTAATCACACCTGTGTGGAGGAAATTAATGCACGTTTAGCATATGGCCGATAGCGTACGAGGCAATACAGCTTGTGCTTGACATGTAAACCTATCGCATAATCAAAAATGCTTACAGAGCCTCAACATTTACAACATATATTTGTCAATTTTTAAGGGATAAGTGAAACAAAATATGAGTTGCTGGCTACAGTTCACTTACTGGCCACCGCTGGGTTTCCAAATACTACATTTACAACCTTTTTTTATTTTCATTCTATTGTGGGCCGGGATTTAAATAAACAAACACACAACTAAAAACATTCACAGAATTTTTTTTTTTTTTAATTTTTAAGCAGTTTTGTAATAATACATTGAGCCATACCTGTCAACCCTCCTGTTTTTCCCAGGATTCTCGCATATTCTACAGTTCTATCCTGCTATCATGCAGCAAAGGTATTTTCCCTTATTTCTCCCATAATTAAAATCTTTCTATGAAGGGTGGCAATAATATGCGCAAGCCATACAGCTGGACCACCAGGGGACGCCCCTCGCTCTTAAATGTAAGCCTGTTCTGTGCTTTCGTTTTGTTTACTGTAGGCATGAGAACACTTTGAAATAAATAAATAAATAAACATTTCAGATTTAAAATTTATTTGTTACTATTTATTTCTTACCAATGCTTGAACAGTAACAGAATAGCATTCACACTTTTAGAATTACACAAAAGACTTTGTTATCATACTACTTTGTAATAAATATAAAAACGGTGAGATTCCCTTCCTTTTTATTTCAGATGCTGCACCCTCCTATGCAATCCTCAAAACAGTCATACTGTATAGCGGTGCATGACTGTCTGCTGACACACTTCGTAGTGATAAACAGACTCTGTTTCCCAAAAGAATTCTGTACCTGTGATTTGAAGCGGAGCGAAAGTCTGGGTTTTGGGTGCGTGTTTGAACAGACATATACACATAATTAATAATAATAACATCTAAAGATGTTATTATCTTGATGGCTTTTTTCTAATTTTGTCCTAAATGAGCATAAAAAGTTATGAAAGCAATCAAATGCTTTCATTATAGATGTGTGCATTTTTAAAGTGACACCTCTGTTATTTAAAAACATTTTTTATTGTAGAAAAAGCACTTGAAATTTATCATTAAATTACACTTTTTAACATTTTACTCTTCCCCCCTCCCTCACCCAAAGCATCCAAATTCAGTTGAACAGGTATTGCTATACATCGACTAGGCCATAGAAAAACATATACTGTATTTCACATACAAAAACACCCATATACACATATCAATCAGTTAACCAGTAGTGTAAGAGGTATTTGCTTGTGTCATTGTATGGTTTCGTTCCAAAAATTGTATAAACAGAACCCACATTTTATGGTAGTCCTTTAATTGGCCCTTTATACTGTAGGTGATTCTTTCCAGTACACAATGTAATCTTTTAAATCTTTCAGCCAGTGGTCAATGGATGGACTTTCTATGTTCCCTCTGTTAATGTAATCAAACAAAAAAAATTCATTCATTGCTCTTTAATCAGAATTTATAAGCTACACAGTGTTTGTAAACTTTTATACAGTATACATTAGACTGTTTGTTCACTTATGTGCTGCTAATATATACTATTTATATGCTATTTCTTTCTTTCTTTTGTAAATAATAATAATAAAACATATTACTGACTGTTGAACTGTTTATTTACAATGAAACAGCTCCAGATGGACATACTTACTAATTTGGGGATTTATTTTTTTGTTTGGGGGCGGGTGTTTATGGTGGTGTATCCTTTATTTTTACAACCCGATGTTAACAGGTATGCACTGAGTGTGTTTTGCTATGGATAATACATTTCATAATAAAAGCTCTGTATTTTCGTTAATGATTGTACATTTAAATTTTTTTATATATAAACATTGTCTTTTAGTCATGCAAACAGATGTCTTTAAATGTCTTTCAACTGTATTTAAAGAGAATTTTTTCATGTTTAACACAGAATAGTTTAATAATTAGAGAAGTACAAGTGTTGGCAATTTTATCTCCGTGTTTGAAAAGGTGAAAAAAATAAAATAAAATTTAACTGGATTGTAATGCGTAACGTTTTTAATTATTATATTTATTTTCAGTCATTTTCCATATTAACAGACATATTAGAGGAAAGGTCATTGTTCTTTCAAGGTGAGAATCACTTTAATTTTAAATATAGAAATTACAGGAGACAAATCAAATAAAAAAATAAGGTAAAAAAGAAAAACATTTAAGACAGCCAAAGTCAGATTTGTGTGTGTGTGTCTGTGCGTGTGAGATAGTGTACGGGTGAAAGTATAAAGAAAGGAACATAAAGAAATATAAAACCTGCATAACAACATAGAAAAACAGTATATGCATGATGATAATCATAGAATTTATAATAACAATAAGCAATAAAAATTTATTGCCATTGATGAGGGGCGTCACGGTGGCACAGTAGGTAGCATGATGGACTCACAGGAAGAAAGCCGATGGTTCGAGCCCTGGCTGGGTCAGTTGGTGTGGAGTTTGCATGTCCTATCAGTGTTCGTGTGGGTGTTGTGCTTTAGGTGAATTGGGTAAGCTAAATTGATCGTAGTTTATGTGTGTGAATGAGTGTGTATGGATGTTTTCCAGTGTTGGGTTGCAGCTGGAAGGGCATCCGCTACATAAAACATATGCTGGATAAGTTGGCAGTTCATTCCGCTGTGGCGACCTTAGATTAATATAGGGACTAAGCCGAAAAGAAAATGAATGAATGCCATTAATGCTATTTTACATATGGACTTTCTTACAAAATAAAGTAAAATTACTATTTTATATTATTTAATGGGCACAATGATTTTCATATCATTTTGTACTAAACACGCTTAAAAAAAAACACATCAAGTACTCAACTTCTTATTTTTAATATCCATACAAAATATCCAAACAAACAAACAAAAAATGTGTCCATACAGGCTGCTTATTGTGCTGAATAAGGCCATCAGATTTTAGCCTCTGAGAGAATTTTAGGAAACTGAAAACAGTACATATGTTGAAACTTCACCAGACCACTTCAGATCCAAAAAGCTTAGGAAAATTCGATGAAAAGTAGCCAAAATACAGTAATAGGAAATGTTCTAAATGTTACTGAACATTGAATTGCACATGCATGACTCTTGATATCAAATCTAAAATTGCCCTTCCATCATAAATCCTTATTCCAGGACACATTTTTATACCCGAACACTGTTTGCTCCACTGATTTCCTCACATGCCCTGATGTAAACTGGCCATTTTGTTTAAAGCCCTCTGTTAAAGGCAAGCATTAGGGAAAGAGTGTTGTAAAAGATGTAAACACAGCCGTATACTGGTCCTGCTCTCTTTATAGCTGCTCACGGAACACACCCCTCAAGATGGACCGCTCGGTTAAAAGGTTCAAGAAGGACAACTCAGCTTGACCCAGTGCACAAGGAAACAGACATGAAGAGCTGCACTGGGCTTGAACTAACACTTCAAAAACAGTGAATTTATGCTTCGTTTTTAATATATTTGTAACAATTCTATAATGATGCACTAATATTTTCAGACGCTGTTTATAAATCTGTGCATTTAATCAAGCAAATATTACAATGAGCTATGTTGGTTAATTATACATTTTTACACTTTTTTGGCATCCACTACTAATGCATAAATATATTTAAACAAGACCAAATTATTATTTTTTTATCTCTGAAACGTGGAAAAGGAATGTATACATTACATAAAATGCAAGAACACTATGCAAAATAGTTTTAATTGTTTGTTTTTCAATTTGTAATATCTATTTAATGATACACAGAGCTTTATATGCCTTGATATGGATAGCACATTAGATAATAAAAGCTGTGTACTTTATTTAATTACTATAAAAAATACTTTAATATTTTCCCGTATATTGTCTGATGCCAACATATGCCTTTTAACAGCTTTTATTTGCGATAAAATACAGTTTTCTTCACAGAATTGTTTAATATTTAGGCAAGATCAGGCTTTTGATGTTTTATTGCAGTATTTGAACATGTGGAAAACTAATAAAATACATTATAATATTTAATGTTTTAAAATACTGTTTTTATTTAAATTTGTGACAGTTCTATAATTATACACTAAGCACACATTGAGATGGGTAAGACATTTAATAATAAACACAATAATGTATTTTCTATAATGATTGTAAAAGCAAATTCATCCATATTATTCAGTGTATTTATTATTGTATTTTTCACTTTTTCATTTAACTCAATATTAAATTTTAATGACTATTTATTTCATAATAGTAACAGTAAGTTCAAGGCACTCAAAAGAAGTGGAAAAAGTAATAAAAAGCATTAATTTACATGGCTAATCCCTAAAAAATACTTTTAAGGATTTAAATTTTTTTTTAAAGCTTTTTAATATTTTTTCCACATCTTTCGAGTGCCTTGGACCGATTTTTGCTGTTTATTCTTATGAACCCCTTGCCCAAAGAGCACCAACACATTATTTAGACTATCCCCTGAGCACTTTTTGTTTGATTTTGGATTTTCAATATTTCATATTTATTTTCTTTTTAGGTTATATTATTAAAAACTATGATTTTTACTACATAACCATGTACATTTTTACATTTCATTCATTCATTCATTTTCTTTGCGGCTTAGTCACTTTATTAATCAGGGGTTACCACAGAGGAATGAGCTGCCAACTTATCCAGATTACATTTAAGCAGCGGATGCCCTTCCAGCTACAACCCAACACTGGAAAACACCCATACAATGTCATTCACACACATACCGTATGGACAATTTAGCTCATTCAATTCACCTGTGGGAAACCAGAGGAAACCCATGCGAATACAGGAAGAACATGCAAACTCCATACAGAAATGGCAACTGACCCAGCCGAGGCTCGAACCAGCAACCTTCTTGATGTGAGAAGACAGTGCTTCCCACTGTGCCACCTCGCCACCCCTTTTCAATATTTATAAATACTAAAAATAAATGTTAAAATCGTAAAATTTTTTATTAAAAGATTTTAAAACTAATTCTAAAAACATAAGAAAAATAAATTAAGCATGAAAGAAAAAAATATTTTTAAATATAAATAAAAACATTTTTTTTTATAAAAATGTGTAAGTGAAAACACCATATGTATAATAAAAATAAATATTATTAAGTGTGATGTTCAGCCAGTTGTGTCATGTACTTAATAATGTCTAACTGAACACTATCATAACAATACTAGGTTGCATTATCCTAATGTGTATATTAGGATAAAATGATTTATAAAATATGCATACATAAATTTATAAAACAAAAGGTGAAATAAATATTTTTTACCACACATAAAAAAAAAAAAAAAAAAAAAAATCAGCCCATATCGGATCCCCTTCACTCAGCCTTCACTTCAAATGTCAACTAAATATTTAAATTAATGATCAACAGACTATATATTTAAATATCCAATCAGAATTCACAATAAAAAATTATCACAAGATTAAAAAAAACAAAGCCTTCAATATATTATGTCCCACGTAAAAATTAAACCTTTGTTTAAATAAAACATCAAACACTTTAAGCAAACAAATAAAACAACCAATCTTCTTTTTATGCTAATTAACATTAACCAAAACAATTCTAATCTCCTCTCAAACCCGTTAGTCTGCAGTGTTGTACCTCATCCACCGAGTGAACTGAACGGCCCTGTCAGCCACCGCTAAAGCTGCAGTTCACAGCATCAGTCAAAAGGGAGCACTTTTCATCCACTTAAAACCCAGCGTCCTCCTTTTCTCTCTCTCTCTCTCTCTCACTCCCGCTCCGCCACACAAAGTGCTGCTCTTCCTTCTCCATGTGCGAACCCATCATTAAACATGAAGCACCCTTAACTAAATGCCCATTTGGAATATGAATTCACCTCTGCCGGGTGCTAGTTTCAACCCCACTCACCATTGGGTTTGCGCGGGGGGGTCCAGGACAGGTGGAGGGAATGTGGAGAGAGGGACAGGATGTTTGGGGCAGGCACTTCCTCCGGTGAGCTCTCCTCGGTGCGGGCTGTGCTGGGGTCACTGAGGGTGCAGCCACCACCTGTGCACGCCTGCAGGACACAGTGGTCAACTTTAAAAAGGTGGCAACGTCATGGTATTTGACGATATTATTATTATTATAAACATCAAAATAGCTTCAGAAATGTGTATATATAAATAATAATAATATATATATCCATGTGTGTGTATACATAGTACAGTTGAACCAGAATTATTAGCCCCCTTTTGAAATGTTTTTTCTTTTAAATAATTTCCCAAATGACGTTTAACATAGTAAGGAAAGGGAATAAGAAAGTCTTATTTGTTTTATTTCAGCTAGAATAAAAGCAGTTTTTAACTTTTTAAACAAAATTTTAGGGTCAAAATTATTAGCCCCTTTAAGATAGATTGTTTTAGAAAAGTCTACAGAACAAACCATCATTATACAATAACTTGCCTTATTACCCTATTGTTGAAAAAATCTTCTCACTGTTAAACAGAAATTGGGGAAAAATAAACAGTTACACAGTTGAAGTTAGAATTATTAGCCCACCTGAAATATTAGACACTGCATCTAGACATTGAAACAAACTTAAGACCATGTGTGGTGCAGCTTTTTCATACAGTGGGATTAAGCTGTGGAATGGTCTACCCATCAGCATCAGGAATGCTGCTTCTCTGCACTGTTTTAAGAAACTTCTCAAGACTCAACTTTTTACCGTTGCTTTTAATTAAGGTTGATTATTTTTGTCAATTTAATCATTCAATTTTATAGTTCATTTTTATTGTCTAATTGGGGTGTTTTTACTGTTTTTTTATTGTTCTGCTTTGTTACTGTTTGCCCTGTTTGCCTAGCGCTTTCGGTCTGAGAAAAGTGCACTATAAATAAAACGTATTATTATTATTATTATTATTATTATTATTATTATTAATTTATTCAGTGTACTTTATTGTATTTTATAAAAAATATTCAAATTAAGACAACAATATTCTGTAACAATTATAACTTTAGACAGATAGACAGACTATCGAACGGACAGCTATGGGATGGATGGATGGATGGATAGATATTACAGTTAGCATTCCAACAAATACTGAAAGGGTAAAATGAAATGAAAGTCTCAATGACATGAACCTCAGCATGTTTTGTGTGTGTGTGTGTGTGTGTGTGTTTGTGTGTGTGCATGGTGAATCAGATACACACTGCTATCTGAAAGTGGTATGTGGATCCAGGGACGAGGTTCCGCACTGTATAATCCTGGAAAAGCTCAGAGCTGTTATAGACGATGAGCGGCTCCTCTCCCAAAGCCCACTGGTGCAGCGTGTAGAACTCCAGCAGGCCGTTCACCTCCACTGGAGCAGCCCACCTAAAGACCACCAGACACAAAAACACACAGTCTGAGACCCGACACATCACCCCTGTCCCAGAAACACCCGATCAGAGAGCTGCTGGGCGAGTGTTTTACTCCAGCGCTTGACTTTCTGATGGCTAAATTTAGAGCAGAGGACACTGTTATCTGCTGAGGGATCATACAGGACGACTGAGAGGAGAAACTGAGCTAAACTCAGACAGAAATATGTGCGTTTCTTCCGCTTTGTGTGTTATTTGTTTGTTCGTTGAGTATATGCGAGTTGTTTGGAGGGTTTTGGTTGTTTGGAAGTTTCACTGTACTGTTTATGAATTTTCTGATTTGAAGATTTTGAAAGTGAAGCTATCTATTCTAGCTGTGAGATGACACCGCTACCCACTGATCCACCGTGCCGCCCCCCATAGTTTTTAATAATGATTATGATTTTTACATTTCAGTTTAAAGTTAAATGTCTATGAATTTAATTTAATTTAATGAAGTCACTAAATAACTATATTTTATTAATAATTACAATTTTTACTTTTCAAATTTTGTTAGTTTTAGTAAAACTTATGCAAAATGATTTGATTTTAAATAAAATACAAATTTATTAAATTTAATTAAATAAAATGTAAAAAAAAAAAAAAGGGTGACGTAGTGGCGCAGTAGGTAGTGCTGTCGCCTTACAGCAAGAAGGTAGCTGGTTCAAGCCTCGGCTGGGTCAGCTAGCGTTTCTGTGTGGAGTTTGCATGTTCTCCCTGTGTTTGCTTGGGTTTCCTCCAGGTGCTCCGGTTTTCCCCCACAGTCCAAAAACATGCGGTACAAGCAGGCTAAGTTGTCTGTAGTGTATGAGTGTGAATGTTTGTGTGGATGTTTCCCAAAGATATGTTGCCACTGGAAGGGCATCAGCTGCGTAAAAACTTGCTAGATAAGTTGGCAGTTCATTCCACTGTGGCAACCCCGGATTAATAAAGGGACTAAGCCGAAAAGAAAATGAATAAATGAATGAATGAAATGTAAAAATGTACATGGTTATGTAGTCACTAAGTAACGGTCATAGTTTTTAACAATATTCTGAATTTTTACATTCAAAATCTTAATTCACTAATTTTTTTTTTTTATATTTAATTAATTTAGTTTATTTTTCTAACTAGGTTAGCTTTAAAGATATTACTTAGATACAATAAGTTTTCACTTAACATCAGTTTATGCATTAACTAAAACAAGCATTTAAAATAAATATTAACATTAACATTAACTTATTTTTAAGCAAAAAAAAAAAAAACTTTAACTTTTGTCAATAATTTTTTTTATGCCAAATAAACCCACTAATGTCAATAAAAGTCAACATTAAGTGCTGAGATGATTTTTTCCCTCCAACAGTACATTTGACAGACACTCAAAAATGTATATAAAACATCTCTTACAGTATATATCTGTCATAACTGAATGGCACTTTAGTCTGCATCCTCAAACATAGAGTTCAATGACTAGAGGAGACAATGTCCCTGCTGAAGGTAATGGTGTCAAAACTCTGACAAGAGCTTATATCATCTTTGTTGTTTTAGCAGGGAAATAGGACAGTAACCTCCTGTGTGATGAGAAGAATCATCAAGCCTCAGAGTACAATGAGTTTGACCCGATGTTTCTCCGACCCTCTCTGTTTCCTTAATTTAGTACAGAGCTCGCAAGAGTCTCCTGGTCCACATGGAGCAAACACACCCGCAGGTGACCTTATTCATTATTGTGATTAATTTACTTTAGGCATAAATTAAAATGCATTTTAAATGGCAAACGACAACGGCCATTAAGATGTTTCATTGCATAATTGATATGCGGTAGGTTGTATTATTAATTATATGACATTTTCATCAATTACTATGCTTAAAGAAAGCAAACATTATTTTTGCTAGTTGTTTTAAGCAAACTGTGAATACAATGCCAATATTGCATGTTAAATGTAAATAAGTATACAAATAATTGTAAATATAAAATTATATCTGCTTATTTATCTGAAAAAATAAACATAATACAGCCATTTATATTATTATTATTATTATTATTATTATCATCATTATTATTATTATTATTATCATTATTATTATTATTACATAATTTTAACATTGTAATAAATTTATGGCCTTCAATGACAAACAAGAATGGCCATAAGGGTGTTTTATTCCATAATAGAAAAGCTGTTGGTTATATTAATATTAATGTAAGATTACTTACGATACTTTAAAACAAAGAAAAGGTTATTGGTAGTATATTTAGTTTTTGATACACATAAATATTCAAAGGTATGAATATTAAAAAAGAAAAACTAAAAAAAGATATAACAATTTTGTAAGCATTATTAACTTAATAATAATACTAATTTACAACAAAACCAATAATAATAATAATAATAATAATAATAATAATAATAAAAATAATAATAATAATAATAATAATAACAACTTATTAATAAATATATTAATTAATTAATAAAATAATAAATAAAAATAAAAATAAAAATCATTATTGTTATTTATTTAATTTTTTTCATTGATTTTCTTTTCGGCTTAGACCCTTTATTAATCTGGGGTCGCCACAGCGGAATGAACCGCCAACTTATCCAGCATATGTTTAACGCAGCGGATGTCCTTCCAGCTGCAACCAATCACTGGAAAACATCCATACACACTACAGACAACGTAGTTTACCCAATTCACCTATACCACATGATTTGGGGAAAACCCACCCAGAGGAAACCCACGCAAACATAGGGAGTACATGCAAACTGAATTGCCACAGAATTACCAACTGACCCAGCCGGGACTCAAATCAGCGACCTTCTTGCTGTGAGGCGATTGTGCTACCCACTGTGCCACCATAATGCCATTTTTATTCTTATTACTATATAGTTTTAACATTGTACTAAATTTTATGGCCTTTTCAATGACAAACAAGAATGGCCATAAAAGTGTTTCATTGCATAATAGATAAGCTGTTGGTTATGTTATTATTAATGAAGGATTCATTACTTATAATACTTATAAAACAGAAATGTTTATTAGCAGTATATTTTATTTTTGATACACATAAAAAAATCAAAAGGAAGAAAACAAAAACAAACGAAAGACAAAGAAAAAGATACAACAATTAAATAAGCATTATAATAATAATAATAATAATAATAATAATAATAATAATAATAATAATAATAATAATAATTTATATATATATATATATATATATATATATATATATATATATATATATATATATATATATATATATATAATTATTATTATTATTATTATTTATTTATTTTTTTCATTCCCCAATTAGTTTTTTTTTCATATTGTGTATATATATTTCAATATATTTTGAAAGAAAATAAAACGAAAAAATCTAAAAAGGTTATTTATTAAATATCAACATTTTTATGAAATCTTTTGAAATAAATCAAAATATTTTTTCTCATTCAGTTAAACCCATACATTCCATCAAACAACATCAGCAAAATGTTTAACTTTTTTTTTTTTTTTCATACAGCAGCGTAAAGGTGGTGAGGAGTTAATGCTGTACTGAGAGCATTTTTTCCTCTACTCATTTATTCAAGGTGCTGCATACTTTCATGCCGCGTGTTTCTGCTGATATTCGGTTTGTGCATATCCTGCAGTCCGGGGTCTCGCAACCTTTCTCACAGGCAAATCGCAACACAACAAAAGAGTATTGAACACATATGATCCTTCACCCTCTCCTATTACGATTCTGCTAACAAGGCAATACCTTTCAAAGGCACTGTATCCACAATTAGACCCTGAGAGAAAAAAAAGGAGAGAGGGAGAGAGATATCATCTGTAATGTCAAATTACAATGCTGCCTTTCTCTCCTTCTCTCTCTCCTTCTCCCTCTATCATCATTGCAGCTCCTCGTCCTATTCAAATTGAAATATCCAATGGAAATAAAGCAATAACCATTTCCCCCTCTTGGCGGATGAAGACAATAAATAAGGTGAGTTTCCCTCTGAGGCGCTGCCGTCAGGATAGAGCAGATACATAATGAAGTTATGAGAAAATCGGTGATGAGACAAATTGGGTCATATACATCTTTTTAATAAATGACTTACAGAGATCACAAGCTCTCCACTGCCATTAATACAGAGGTAGCAGGAGAATAAAAAGAAAGGGCTTGTATTTTTTTCCTTCTTCAATGGCTGAAATGGGCATAATTGAATGAAGGCTGTTGAGGCAGCTTATAGACGAGAGAGAGTGAGTGAGAGAGAGATGTTGCAGCTCAAAAGGGTCAGAGTTTTGCTGGTTAGCTCAGCCCCCTTCAACCCCTGCTGGTGAATGCTGTAACTACACTGTAAAAAAGTCTCTTTTTCCATTGACAAGCATTTAAAACTACTCATCTATTCTGACAAAAAAATAATAATTGATACACTAATAGTCTGCCATCACGGTGGCACAAAAGGTAGCACGATCGCCTCACAGCATGAAGGCTGCTGGTTCGAACCCCGACTGAATCAATTGGCATTTCTGTGAAAGGTTTACATGTTCTCCCTGTGTTCGTGTTGGTTTCCTCTGGGTGCTTCGGTTTCCCCTACAGTCTAAAGACATGCGCTATAGGTGAAATGGGTAGGCTAAATTGGCTGTAGTGTTTGTGTGTGGATGTAAGAGTGTATGAGTGTTGCCCAGTGTTGGGTTGCAGCTGGAAGGGCATTCGCTGCGTAAAACATATGCTGGATAAGTTGGCGGTTCATTCTGCTGTTATGACCACTGATTAATAAATGGACTAAGTCGAAAAAGAAAGTGGATGGATAGACACTAATAGTCCAAAATTAACGGAAATTAAAATTATAATTTATTTATACAACAGCACACAGTAAACAACTGTAAAAATTAAATAAGATTTTTAATTTAACCATTAAAACACATTAGAAAATACACTAGAAACATAACAGTAATTTCTAAATTCATTCACTCATTTTCCTTTGGCTTAGTCCCTTATCTAGTCGCCACAGTGGAATGAACTGATAACTACTCTGGCATATGTGTTACGCAGCAGATGCCTTTCCAGCTGCAACCCAGCACTGGGAAACCCAGAAATGCCAACTGGCCCAGCTTGGACTTCAACCAATGACCTTCTTGCTGTGAGGTCACAGTGCTAACCCCTGAGCCACTGTGCTGCCCTAAGTCTGACATAATAAAATATAATTGACATAACTTTGTAACACAGACAAATACACAACAATAAGCATGTGTGGATGAGAAACAAATGCTTATTACAAATTTTTTCCCCACAAACAGAGAAGCATACTAATATATAGAAGGTGCTCAGTGTCATTCATCCAACTACTAAACACCATCATGGTAATAATACACAGAATTAAAGTAATATGCAGTAAACCTTATGCATAAACAATAGATGTAACATAAAACTCTAAGAAAACCAAACAAAAAAACTAAAAAATCCTAAAAATTCATTCTCTCTCTAGCCCTATCTGTGTAGTGTGAAGCGGCTTTCACATGGGATGCTAAAAGCACTGCACTATGAAATTCATACATTTTAATGGCTTGCGATACACAAAGGCATTTTGCATGAGCGCCACCAGAATGCTCATTCTGCTTACATGCTCACCAGTAAAGCAAAAAGTCTACTTTGCTACGTTGCTAACACGGCAATGCTGTAAAAATGATGCCTCTTGTCTGCGCAATAGCCAGGCGGTTATCGCTATTACATGGTGCGGAAGCACCCCAGCCGTACCGAGTTCTAATACTAGTTCGGGGACCTTTCTCAATCCTACCTCCCTCTCTCTCCCACCTCCCTCCTGTCTAAGTACTGTCCAGTCAAATAAAGGCAAAATGCCAAAAATAAATCTTAAAATAAATGTAATAATATTAAAAAAAAAATTACGCCTCTTAACTCTTTCATTGTCAATACTATTTAACTTTCATTAAAATGTGACTATATCCTTGTCTTTAAGTCAGCATAATGTGAGCAATTGAGTTTTTAAAAAAGTCTTGTAGAATTAATTTTGGCCAAGTGGATCCAGAAATTTTGGTTTCGGTACAGAATTTTAATTTCTGTATATCTCCCCCCAAAAAACTAATATCAGAGCTCAAGAAAACTGCTAGTGAATTGTGATGACATGATGTTTACTGCTCAACTGTCCTGACAAAACATCAAGAGCACCACTAAGCAATGTTAAGATGGCAGATTTTAAATTGCGTACTTCCGGACAGCCATTTCCTCAAATACCATTGAGATGAATGGGAATGCTAACGCGTAGCTCTCTCTCTCCAGGTATTACAAGCCTCCTCGGGCCACCCAGTGAAGGTGGGGTAGATCGAGTAATTTAATGGCCGCTTTTGATGGCAGTGAACTGGTGGTGGATTTCGCCATAGTATAGGTGACAGCTCAAATATATATTCTCCTCATGCCCCTCTCTTCTCGCGCTCTCCCCACCTGTGATCATTCAGTAAAGTGATGACATTTTCGTTCTGATGGAAAATGCGCCGGAGCGCTTCTGTCATCTCTCTTGGCCTAAAACAAAGTGTACATAAGTTCAGTTTCCCCATTGCCCCTTTACTCCCTTCCAGTTCTCTCTCGCTCTCCTTCTATTCTCTCCTCGTCCACTCACATTGTTGCGTGGCATGGTGCCCTCTTCAGATAGTTCTTAAGTGATGGCGACGGGGCAGCTAAAGATGAACCTCTAAAGGCTTTCACATAGATTGCTATAGGCCTGGGGTGCAGGATGTTGGGAAAAATCTTGTGCGGACTCTTTTTTTTTCCTCCTCTTCTTTCTCTAAGTCAAGCGGCAGGGGTCAAACGCTGGTGAAATTTCCGCATGCTAAACAGGCTGGAAGAAGGTCGGACTGTACGTTTTCATACAGTCCAATGAGACGGTCCATCGTGGGTGCAGGAGTTGAGCATTAGCCCCTAAATCAAGGCCTGCTCCATTGCTCCGTTTCCCTGGTCGCTCAACTGCAGCCAGAGGACACGCAAAGACAATAAGGACAAACAGCCAATGGCATGACTGGCGGAAGGGGCGTACTTTATGATTATATGGAAAACACTCAGTTGATTAATGCACCCATGCCGTGGATAGGGACAGCTTCTCAAATTTGACATACGGGTTGGTCAGATAAATCGCTCTAGTGTGAGATTTTTGTGGTGGACACCTTTTTTTAAACAGGGGTTACACATTGCATCTTCAAAGGGGTTATGGCTTTGACATGTGCAGGCTATTTTTTGTATAATGGTGAGGAATAACGAGACCTGAGATGCGTTTTGTCCTCTTGCAGAGAGCAAATGTCTGTCACCTCATTAGCGTATCTCTCTGATAAAACATTGCCTTATAAAAGGTGAGAACGGCCATCTTCACTTCTGTTCATGCCTTGTTAGTGTTCATGTGCTTGTGTGAGCTGTTCAAGGACGAGACCTAGGGAGGGTTAAATGTGTTTTCTCCTTTTCTAGGGACAACATTTTTTACATAAAACCAGTTTAAAAAAAACTCCATGAAAAATCCACGTACTGTATAATTTGTGACATTAATTTTTTTTTTTTGGTCATACTCACTGTATGTGGATACTGCGGGCATCCAATACGGTCAGGATGGGGGGCTCAACATAAGTAGGAGGCAACTGGCCTGTGAACAGGGTAACCTGGGTACTGTTGGTACATCCTGCCTCAGTACAGGCACTCAACAGCAACTTATGAGGAGTGAACACACCAACGTCTGGATAGAGAGAGGGAAAAAAAAATATGAATAAAATATGAAAAATACTATGAAACCTTGTCAAATACAGTTTAAAATAGGGCTTACAACATGGTTTGTCGTTTCAGCATCGACATTTCATTGTGTGCATCTTTAATAGTCACATTGGAGGATGTGCAATGTTGAGTCTGGATTACAGCTTACTACAGTACATTCTTAGAATACAAGGTACACTATGGTCCAAATAATGTTTCTACGAGGAACAGTTCAGTACCTTTGTAAAAATTGTGTATGACAATTAAATATGGTACAGAAGAGACCTCTTATGATACTGTTCTGTGCCTTTTATGGTACCACTGAAATGAAGATATGCAATTGTTCTCATTTAAAAGGTACAAAAGTGTTCCAACTCCTGCGTTATTACAAAACCTGTAAAAATAAATATGACTGGAAAGGCAAAGTGATTTTATGAATAGTTTCTATATTAAAACAAGAAGCATCATTTAAAATTACAGAAGTCAGAATTATTAGCCCCCTGAATTATCAGCCCTCCAATTTTTTCTTCTTTTCCAATTTCTGTTTAACGGAGAGATTTTTTTCAACACATTTCTAAACATACTAATTTTAATAACTCATTTCTAATAACTGATTAATTTTCTCTTTGCCATGATGACAGTAAATAATATTTTACTAGACATTTTTCAAGACACTTCTATACTACTTTAGGTGACATTTAAAGGCTTAACTAGGTTAATTAGGTTAACAGGGCAGGTTAGGAAAATCAGGCAAGTTATTTTATAATGACGGTTTGTTCTGTAGACTTTAAAAAATAGCTTAAAGGGGCTAATATTTTTGTCCTTAAAATGGTTTAAAAAAAAACAGCTTTTATTCTAGCCGAAATAAAACAAGTAAGACTTTCTCCAGCAGATTTTTTATTTTTATTTTTTTTATCAGAAATACTGTGGAAAATGTCTTGCTCTGTTAAACATCATATGGTAAATATTTAAAAAAGAAAAAAAAAATCAAAGGGGGTGGGGGGTCGTAGTAATAATTCTGACTTCAACTGTATATGTTTAAATATCTTTAGCACGATTGTATTTATCTATGCTTATGCTCAGATTGTTTATTTTATTTTTTGCAAATGCATTCCCCTACAGAGTCATCTCAATCAATCGAAAATGATTATGTATTCTAAGTAGTGCTATTTATCTGATGAAATTGTATTCATATTGCTATGTATATAGCAGAAAAACAAAAAAGCAAAATGTTAGATTTTACAATATCATACTGAACTAATTTGAAACAGAAATTCACAAATAGACAAGATTGGATAATAAATAATTGATAAACAAATTTATAATTATTGTGCTTTTCCCATTAGCATTACATTTAAAGACTAAGAGTGCAACAGAAAATCATAATGTGATGCTTAAATATAAAATAAAAAATGCATTAAAAATCTCCTCAGTTCAACGAGCCTCTGCCCTCCCCACAATGCTTCCTTTAAACTCTGTTATTTAATCTTTCATTCCTAAGATTACCTAAAAATTGTAATCTGTAACCCAGCTTCTCTGAATGACTTTTGAACAAGAATTTTGCCCTATCCTACAGTAAACTACCTCAAATAATGCTATTATGACCTGAAAGTTGCGATCTACAGTAATCTGTCATACTACAGAATTTTCACGTTGTTGAGCTGCCCATTGCTCTCCCTTCTTCACACACATATACTGTAGCTGGAATCATCTGTTAATCACTTGTCCTGCAAAATCACAGTCGCAAACACTGCCGCTTCCAAAGCTCCTCTTGAAGAGAAGGAGGATCTCTCCTTGAAGCGCCTGAAAGCAGTTTACTGTCAAGGAAGGAGAAATAAAAAAGGCGAGATATTCCAAAATCACAGCGGGGGCAGCATGGAAGCTGAGCTAAGATATCCTGAAAGAAATTGGAATCCCCGGGTTTGTGCGTGGCGGGTGAAAGGGAGGGAACAGCAGCCGCAGCAATGCAGCGCTCCATAGCTTCTTATCACATCAGACCTCTGCCTTTACAACGACCCACAATAAATACGGGATACCCCACCGAGCAGACTGAAAATAACATCCTGCCGCACAACGTGTCTTATGAGAAATGTCCTCAAAGCCTAGGGTCCATTTTCTGCTTCAGCTCGGGGTTGTAATACATATGTAGTCAGGCATATCTTTAGAGAAGCTCAGGCTGATCAAAAGGAAAGAGATGTAAACGGAGACCCCGGTGTGGCGCCTCTGAAGGTTTTATGGCTCTTTACACAGACTCAACGTGATATGCGCTCAGGTATTTCTCTCTGAGGACATTGACTTCAGAATGACCTTTGTTTATGTGGGCTTGCTTGGGACCAGCGGCAGGTGAGTGAAAACAGAGAACAGTTAGGCGCTGCAATAAAATCATATTCGGATACATGGACGCCCCGATGATTGCTCTCAGGCAAAGCTATAATTTTCAATCTGGATGTGGAATAAAACCCTGTTCTCACTGATTTGTTGGTACTAGTATAAGAACGCAATTGATTTTTCTTTTTTTGTACTCGAAAAAACAAGCTGATTGTTATTTTGAAGCAAATGAAACATGTGGTTTTGATAAGATAATAAAAAAAACATGAATTTGCACAGGACAATTAGAAATATGATCTGATCAACCTCAGACCATGGGTTTAGTCTACACATTATTTGACATCCATTGATTACTTATTATTTTTATTATTATTTGTATTCTTATTAAAGGGCATCCACTGAATAAAACCTATGCTAAATAAGTTGGCGGTTCATTCCGCTGTGGTGACCCCTGATTAATAAAGGGACTAACCCGAAAAGAAAACGAATGAATGGATTTGGTCAAGCTCAGGCACTGGGTTTGGTCTACACAATATTTGACATCCATTGATTATTTATTATTTTTATTATTATTCATATTCTTATATAGGGCATCCGCTGCGTAAAACATATGCTGGATAAGTAGGCGGTTCATTCTGCTGTGGCAACCCCTGATTAATAAAAAGACTATGCCTAAAAGATAATGAATGAATGGATCTGGTCAAGCTCAATTACTGGGTTTAGTCTACACAATATTTGACATCCAATGATTACTTATTATTATAATTATTATTATTTATATTCTTATCATATAGGGCATCCGCTGCATATAAAAGCAAATGCTGGATAAGTAGGCGAGTCATTCTACTGTGGCGACCCCTGATTAATAAAGAGACTATGCCTAAAAGATAATGAATGAATCGATCTGGTCAAGCTCAATAACTGGGTTTAGTCTACACAATATTTGACATCCAATGATTACTTATTATTATAATAATTATTATTTATATTCTTATCATATAGGGCATCCGCTGCATATAAAAGCAAATGCTGGATAAGTTGACGGTTCATTCCGCTGTGGTAACCCCTGATGAATAAAGGGACTAAGCCAAAGGAAAATTAATGACTATTCTTATTATCCAATTAAGTCCATTGTTGTGGATAGATGATGTACTGGTGCTGCTGGGTAGAACTGTGCAATCCAGTCAGTCGGTTTCACATTTTTAAGGAAAGTTCACACATAAATTAAAATGACTTCATTATTTCCTCTCTATCAGGTGGTTTTTGAGTTTCTTTCTTCTGTTGAGCACAAAAGATATTTTGAAGAATGCTGGTTGCATTGACTTCCATAACAGAGGAAAATAATATTATGAAAGCTAACGGGTTCCAGTTAAGAGCATTCTTCAAAGTATCTTCTTTTGTGTTCAACAGAAGAAAGAAACTTCAATTAAAGTTTTTGAACAAGTGACAAGTGAGTAAATGTTAGAATTTTAATTTTGGGGTGAACTATCCCTTTAATGACATCATGCACATCATTAAAAGTGATGATTAGTCAGGACGCACCCTATAACATTTGTCATGTCCATGAGATATCTTGAATTTATAAGTCAAAATGACATAATATGACAATTATACTGTTGTCTGAACACAAGTATACAATTTTTATTCACAATAAACAATGTGACCAACGTCAGAATGCACATACGCCATGTGCTTTTATGCAACTTCAGTACTTTGAATAGCTAAACTGTCAACACAACTGCTCTCTGTCTTCATCCAAAGACAGCACATGAAAAGCAATACAGTAAAGGCATTCAGTAATACAGAAAGGTAATTTCTATAACAGCCCTAGTGTATTGTCTTTGCATTAGTTTAATCCAGACAACTATGTTGACAATGTTCAGTTTTTAGATGCTATATCAAACTAGTGTTGAATGAACCTCTTGTTGAACTGCTTTCATATTTCTATACAGCAAACCATTTAGCCAAGCATTCCTCTTAGCAGAGCCCTCGAAGTTACACTTTCCTGTTATGACACTTGCATGAGAGCTGACATAAAACCAAAAGACCAGACTTCATACAACAGATACTGTTCAAGAACCCTACGATCAGCAATTTGGGGCTGAACATTGGGAAATCCTTAGCATTTATGATACATAACGGTGTTAAATACTTTTTTGTAAATCAATATTTACATATTTTTACAGTATATAAAACTGTGTAATCACTTTACTCATCTGTAATGGTTTGTTCTAATTTAATCCAACATTTTAGAAATGTAGAGAGAAAAAATTGATATTTGGTGGTGTTTTTCCAACAATATTATGTCCTTTCTATTAGAATAAAACCATTAGGGATTTTTTTATTTCCACTGAACTAATTATATATCATAACAAAATTCTAACAACGATTCTTTTTCATATTATATTCAGTGAGGAATTATAAAAAAATACATTGCTGTTTTTACAAGAAAACAAGGCAGTATTCCTGTTTTTATATTTTTATATAAAATGTTTATATATGTTTATTTTTTCCCCAATTTCTGTTTAACAGAGACAATTTTTTCAACACATTTCTAAACATAATAGTTTTAATAACTGACTTATTTGATCTTTGCCATGATGACAGTAACAAATATTTTACTAGATATTTACAAGAAACTTCCATTCAGCTTATAGTGTCTTTTATTGGCTTAACTAGGTTAATTAAGTTAACTAAGCAGGATAGGTTAATTAGGCAAGTTGTTGTATAACGATGGCTTGTTCTGTAGACTTTCAAAAAATAAATAAATATATGACCTTTAAATGGTTTTTAAAAACTGTTAAACTGCTTTTATTTCAGCTGAATTAAAACAAGATTTTCTCCAGAGGAAAAAAGACATCAGACATATCAGACATACCGTGAAAATGTCCTTGCTTTAGAAAATATATAAAAAAGAAACAAAAACTATAATAATTTAATAATTTTGATTTTAATTGTATTAAAAAAAGAAAATGATAATAGTAATAATGTGTTCCACAATATTTATATGGCAGCTCTGGCGATCATAAGACAATTATGATCCGTAAATATATAAGGACAATAAAGACATGTAAGAAAAAAAAAAGAATATTTAAAAAAAAAAATTAGTCACAAGGTTTATTTTGTGCTTGAGAGCTCCTTTCAATCCAGTTGTGGAAGTCTATATGTGTGTGTGTGTGTGTGTGTGTGTGTGTGAGAGTGTGTAGTAGAGTGCTGACATTCTGAATGATTCATCTCAGAGAGAATATACCTGTCCTGAGTGTAAATTGGCCTTTGGGGGGCTCCATATCATTTAGGCATGCTTCTCACCCCGGGTCAAACGGTGGCTGGAGCATTGGAGCCTTTTAATAAAACATCTCACAATGTTCATGCATTACCGCCAAGAGCAGGGGCTGCCGCTACTCGCAAAAAGAGCACACAGGGAATAGAAAAAAGAGAAAACAAACAACAAACAATGGCTGGCTGTTGGCCCTGTCTCCACTGGTAAGATGAAATACAGTAATACAAGTGAGGCTCTTTAGAGCCGGGCATCTGCTCCACCTATTCACTGCAGGATTTGATTAAATCAAGAGGAACATGGACAGCCATTCCCCTAGTTCATATCTGGCCCATACGACCACTGTTCACCCTGAATGCCTTTTTTTTTGCATGTTTAAATTGGTCAACATTCATTCATTTTCTTTTCGGCTTAGTCCCTTTATAAATGAGGGATCACCGCAGCGGAATGAACCGCCAACTCATCCAGTATATGTTTTACACAGCGGATGCCCTTTCAGCTGCAACCCAGCACTGGGAAACAGCCATACACTCTTGCATTCACACATACACTACGGTCAATTTAGCTTATTAAATTCACCTATAGCGCATGTCTTTGGACTGTGGGGGAAATCAGAGCACCCGGACGAAACCAACGCAAACACAGGCAGAACATGCAAACTCCACACAGAAATGCCAACTAACCCAGCTGTGGCTCGAACCAGTGACCTTCTTACTGTGAGGCGAAAGTGCTAACCACTAAGCCAATCTCTCACCTCAAAGTCACGAAGTTTTATTAATTGCATTGAACCCAGTTTCCTTTTAGAAGTGCCATTGTTTGCCAGTGTGATGATGTACAAGTAACCCATGTGTATTGTTCAAATTGACAACAGTAATTGAACAACAGTAGCACAAATTTGACCTCTTCCCCACAGGGAAACCACCAACAAACAAGAATACAAATAAATATACCGTCATGGCTTTTCAATCAATAAATGTTGTTATATTTAAAGTCAATAGGGAAAAAAAACAATCACAAACATATCAAAAAGGTTGTGAATTTTCCCAAAATGTTTGTTGAGTTTTTGAAAATTTCCTAAAATATGCCTCAAAATAAGATGTCACCAAAAATCATTCTATTTGCTCAAACAAGGAGAAACTTGTATCAAATTTAAGTTTCAAAATCACCCCAGAGTGGATGAAAACATCCCCAAAAGCACACAAGGGCTAATTTCAATCTCAAGTGGTGCTGTAAAAACACCAGTTGTTACCAGTGTTTTGAGTTGAAAATCGTGCATAATCTTCACTCATTACTAACCTGTTAAACTTTATTTCTGCCAGATGTCTAAACAAGCCCTTAGATTTACTAAAAATGCTCATTTTGTGAGATGTCACCATTGCGGTAAACAGTGTTTGCTTTACTCGGGATCTCAGACACATGTTACTTATGTTAGTTTCTCTTTGGTTGCCATAATTATGTGTTATGAGAGGAAAGTTATCAGATGATGTCATAACGAAGTGGTTTGATTCACTAAT